>NC_089279.1:3933037-4130514 GCF_963678975.1 Dysidea avara
GAATGTGCATGTATTACAAACAATTCAACCAGCATATTTAAATACAAGCAGTGGCTCTTATTCGAGGGCAGCGTCAAGGCTATGTATGAACTATGTCATAGCTAAAATATGGTGTTTGTATAGTGGTATGAAATCATACAGATAATTTAAGCACTCTCATATTCCCTTATTCCTTTTTACAGACCTTTCACCATAGCTATTGCTACAAGCTTTGTAATTTTATGAATATTAGTATATGCTAATTAAAGTGCAACCATAGATAGCATATCCATGTCATAATAATTTGTTTTGTTTGGACATTCAGGAAATAAAGTTGTTATGATTTGTCTCAGTCCTATCAACATTAATATTCAGGATCATGCACAAAAGTATCCAATTTATCATGTTTCAGGTGCATATCTTTATGGAAGGGCTGTACTATGCATATGCATACTTTGTGGTCGTCTGCAGTAGTATTTTAATTTAGTGGTGCTTTAATTCTATGTCCTATCTTATGTGGTGTTTATATCACTGACAGTAATATTATTTATCTTCACTATAGGTGGAAATGCCTAGAATTCGTCAGAGAATAGCAAATGAGTTGGCTAACACAAAGTTATTGTTAACTCGTGACACGCTACTAAGTGACTCTGTGCAACTAGGAGAGAAGGATCATTGTTTGCCACTAAAAGAGAAGGATCCTTTTTGCAGTAGTGGTAAAATGTTTATGAAACCAAAGGTGCAACCAGTCAATATCTTAGCACTCAATGACGGCAATAAATCCTTTGTTACAGAACCTGAGGTGCAACCAGTTGAGCTTTTACAACTTGATGAAAGTAGGAAATCAATTGATACAGAACCCAAGATGGAACTAGTTGACGAAACTGCATTTGAGGATAGTTTTAATTGTATTATTACATGGGATGACTTAAATAATGAGTTAAAGGCAATTCTTCCACCAAAATCTACAAGTACAAATATGTCATACACTTATGTCATCGAGAAGTACGAAGATTTGACACAGGAAGCATTTTCTGGTGAACCTAAGGAGTGTTTCAATGTAGAATTTAGAGTTAACTTGCATTCCAAAGAAGAATTTAATGATTGGATTACAGCTTTTTTTCAGTCAAGCCAATGCACATATCGCAAGACCCGCACATACAATCCATCTTTAAAAAGAGTGTTGTATAAGCTGGACATGCATTGCTACCATTATCGAAAACAGCTTACAGCAAAGCAGCTAAGCGCTAAAAGCAAGAAGCCTAAAAAGCCAACTATGGTTAGTACCTTACCGAACAAAAAAACAAATTGTCCTTCAAGACTCTCTGTTACATTGTTTGCAACAAACAACAAGGCTACTTCCTTACAGCGTAGCCATCCTTTGTATGTCAAACTTCTGTTTGAGCATAACCATCCGATCAAATGCTTTCATACCTTGAGCTTTAAATCAGTATCCCAAGAAACAAAGGATGCATACTTCACACTGTTTGCTCTGGGCCATTCAGCTGCTACTGCAAGACACTATCACGAATCACAACTGCTGGGAGATCCAGATTCAACACAGGCCACACTAGCAGATAGATCAGTCAATCCTAATCCTCAAGATGTAAGCAGATTGTTTGATACATGGAGAAAATCAGAACTGGGACTACAGAATGGAAAATCAATGCTTGAAAAACTCGAAGAAGAAATAAGATTATATAATGAAAAATATAATTCAATAGGTGGGAAAGCAACTTTACAGTTTTTTGACAGCATGAAGCCCAATGATAAAGGAGAATCCGCTGATGATGGAGAAATTAGTGATTGCAGTGATTCTGGCAAGCCTCCAAAAAGACGTAAATGTGCTATTCAGCCAATGATTGTTACCATTTGTACTCCAATGATGACAAGAGCTCACCAGAACCTCCCACAAGCAGCAGAAATCATGTACTGTGATTCAACTTCCTGCCTTGATCGCTTCAATACATCTGTCTTTCTTTTTTCAACTAATCATGCAGGAGGATCCATTCCTTTAGGAATTGCATTGACATCAGATGAAAAGGAATCTACATTATGTTCAGCTTTATCAGATTTAAAAAAGGTGTGGCCGCAAGATGCATTTTACAACAGCGGTACAAGTGTTGGTCCTAAAGTCATACTTACAGATGACAGTGCAGCAGAACAAGCTGCTTTGCAGTCAGTATGGCCTTCTTCAACATTGTTACTTTGCTCATTCCACTTCTTGCAGAGACGATGGACATGGTTATATGATGGTAAAAACAAAATTGTTCAGGGAGATCGTGTGATATTAATTAATTTGCTAAAAAAGCTTTTGTATAGCAAATCTGAGCTATTACTAAATGAGAGCTACAGTGATTTGTTAAAGCACACTACAGCATCCAAGTACCCCCACTTTTGCAATTATGTGAAAGCTCTTTGGACCAAGAGACACCAGTGGGCTCTTTGCTTTCGTGTTTCTTTGCCAGTTCGTGGTAATCACACCAACAATTATTCAGAAGCTGGCATGAAAATTCTCAAAGAATTGATATTTAGTCGTGTCAAAGCCTACAATCTCATTCAAATGTTTCACTTTATGACAGATGCTTTAGAACTTTACTATCAGAGGAAGCTGCTCAGCATAGCTCATTGCAGGTTTGATCACTACGTATCTATGAAGTTCAAAGGTATCAATGCAAGCAAAATTAAGCTGGAAAACATATACACTACGGACAACAATGATCAGTTTAAGGTTGTAAGCTCAAGGGATACTGGTGATGTGTATACAGTGGATATGTCTGTGGGGTTCTGCACATGTGTTCTAGGAAGTGATGGGTCTCCATGCAGTCACCAGGCAGCAGTTGCTATCAACTTTCATAAGTCAAGTATAAATTTTATTCCTTCCATGCACCCTGAATCTAGGAAGCTGATGGCATATATAGCATTAGGAGAAAAGGCAGAGGCTGACTTGTCAATGTATGCAGCTGTGTCACAGGCATCTGATGAAAAAACTTTTTGTGATAGTAAAAGGCAATTCCCTGAGATCGAGGAAGAAGAGAGTGCTGTGATCCCAATTGTTGTTGAGGATGGCACGTGTGAAATCAGTGAAGAGATGCAAATTGAAGAAGATGCAAACGTTGACCAGAATTCTGAAACATTGTCACAGCTAAAAGTTGTAATGGAAGACATGACAAAACACCTGCAACAAAAGGATCAAGATTATAACATGGTCTCAGGAATTGAAAAGTTTGTAAAGAGATATCAAGATATGTGTGCAAGTAGTACCACTGCGAAGCTTGCTTCTGCCTTGCATCAATTTGCATGGTCTCCAGGGGAAAAGTTGACTGTTCAACCTGGTTTGTTAAGAAGAGGATATAGAATCCCAGCGCAGGCAACTGCTGCAGGTCGCCGTCGAAAGGGGACACCTAGGGGTAAAGGAACAGTTACATCAGGGAGACCGCTAAAATTGAATTGTACCAGAGGAAAAGAAAATGACACTAATCGCTACAACATGCCAACAAGAAGAGAGCCCAAGGGTAAACGCCCTCATAACTTTTCTGTCAATGTTTCAAAGGGCCTTCAAAATGCTGGAAAATGGTGAACTCATCATATCACAGTGTGGCCAACTTTTTGCACTCTTGTTAGTCTTGTGGAATTTCAGTACGGCTATAGTAGTCAGTTATGTACAATGTGTCTTTTTAAATGCATGCAATTATATTTGAACCACTGGGACACTGTAACAATTAAGGTCTAGGGACACAATGAATAGCTAACTAGCTAATTGCATTCGTGTCTTAAAAATAGCGTTCATTACTAGGAGGGTCCTTCAATGACTTAAGGTGAACGCGCTGACTATTTAAGCTTAAGCATAACTACGTACAGAGTCTAGCTGTATGGTCTACAGTGCAACTAAAATGATTACGTTCGATTGTGCAGGGTCGAGTAATTGATATCCGTTCACTTTATGGATATTTCCGTAAAACCATTAAATGGAAATATTAAAGTGGCCAAACCTCGTACAAAAAAAAAATTCGCCCGGACCGGACCGTCGGACCGGAAGTTCCTGTTTAGCAAGCTAAGTGTTTAATACGTTCAAGTCTATTTTACGGACCAGATCTAGACCTGTGTGCCAGCCCACGAGCATTTTGCCAGCTCTGTCGTGCCCGGATGATTGTAGCTTCGCATTGGTCTGGTCACTCTCGTGCTGGGTGTACGTATCTAGCTAGCTATAGTCCTGCAAAAGCCATTTTAACTACAGTAACTGTAGCTTAAAGTAAATAGCAACCTCGATAGCAACTGTTCACGGGTGAAGCTTGCTCGTTCATATCAGAGACGACGGTTATCTTAGCAATCTTGCTAGCTAATGCCCTTAGCTACCTGGCAGCAGCAAACGTTTTGCTGATTATGATTATGATTATATACTGGGTTGAGACAGTATAGCTGATAATTGACCCTGGTAATTACAAACGGCAAAAAGAAAACATTTAACATATACATGCATACATAAAATTATTTATTGTGTGTTGACAAGGTGGTTGGTAAAAATTTCTGTGGATTGCTCTTCAATAAAGTTGTTAGGAAAAGTGTTCCATTCTCTTAAAGTATTCGAAAAGAAACTTTTCTGATACGATACAGTGGAACTGACTGGGATGATAATTTATGTTGATGAAGCTGTCTAGTTGGATACTGAGTTGGTAAGAAATAAGATGGTAGCTGTATGGAAGGAGTAAGCTGATGAACAATTTTGTGAAATTGGCTTAACCTATTAATGTGTCTTCTCTCTTGTAGGGTTGGCCATTCAAGGAAGTTCAACATATCTGTCACACTACTGTACCAACTAAAATCAGAAAGGACCCATCTTGCAGCACGTTGTTGGATTTTTTCTATGTCATTATATTAAGTATTCATGATAAGGGTCCCAGACAAAAGCTGCATACTCTATAACAATGGCCTTATAATGGTAATGTAGGCATTTTGGTTGACATTACTACTACATTTACTTAAGTTGTGCCGAAGAAAATTTAAGGATCTGTTTGCTTTAATGCACATAGCTTGAATATGATGCGACCATTGTATGCTTTCATGAAAAATAAGTCCCAGGTATCGATGTTGTTCTGTTACTTGAAGAGTTTCGTCATTTAAATTATAGTCATAATTAATGGGAGATGTTGATCTTGTACACCTTAATACTACACATTTGTCAAGAATGTTCAATTGCATCTGCCACTTTTTAGTCCAGCTAAGAATGGTACTGAGGTCTCTTTGAAGGCACAGTGAATCTTCTAAGGAACCAATTATCCTATACATAACGCAATCATCAGCAAATAGCCGAACAGTTGAGGAAATATTTTCATCAATGTCATTAATGTACAACAAAAACATGAGAGGTCCCAATACGGTTCCTTGTGGAACTCCAGACTTTACGGGTAGTTTATTTGACACATGATTTTCTAGAGTTACTTGTTGGTTTCTTTTAGTCAGCCATTGCTCTATCCATTTAACAAGGTTACCAGTAATTCCATAGTGCTTTAGTTTGTTTAATAGCCGTCTATGTGGCACTTTATCAAAGGCTTTGCAAAAATCTAAAATGATCAGATCTACTTGTTTCTTTTCGTCCATAGCTTAAAGAATGTCATCGGTTAGTAGCAGTAGCTGATTTTGACAGGAATGAGAAGGCCTGAAACCGTGTTGATGCTTACATGTAATAATGATGTTATATGTATGTACACTGTGGTATTGTGTATGAATCAGACTTAGGTATATAATATTTAACAAGTCAAACATTTAAAAGACTTGCACACATGTCCTTTCCATCTGGTGTTACACACACATTGTGAACCATCTTGAGCTCTGCCAGAAAGTTCTTTTGTTTCATTTTGATAGACCAGTATGCAATGTCGCATGGTCAGATTTCCAGTCCTCTGTGTAGAATTATACAAATCATTGTCACATGAAAATGTTACAGTATAGGTTACTAGCTGTGTAATATTACAGCAGTGTTTTATAGGCTAGCATGCTTTAGCTACATATGTAAAACACAATTGCAAGTATTATAAAAAAGACCATAGCTATTATTTTTGACTGACCTTGATCTGTATCAGAAGAAAAAGTGTTAATCAATGCTGGATCAGTCTGCCATTGGTTACACACTGAAACAATGTTTTGGCTCTGGCATGCAACAATAACTAACTGTCCTTCTGAAAAATTTCTTTCTCAGACTGCTCAGCAGCTCAGTGACACCTAGCTATAGCTAGGCAACAACTAGCAACAAATTACAGTTGGAGTTTACTTTCGTGGATTACACTCTTATAGGCTTAAAAAATATGCCTCCCCAGAGAAGTCACACATGGCCTTGCACACTTATTTAATTAATCTTAATTATTAGTTTAATAGAATGTACAGTATGCATGTGATTGTACCTTTTGGGGATTTTCACCCCCTGGGAAAACCAGCTGAGCTGACTTTCCAGTAGCTATCTAATCTTAAATCTATATGGCTAATCTGCAATCTCTGTCCCCAATCACCTGCACTCGCCTGCACTAAAGCTTTAAATTAACCAGTCTTACGACTTCGGGTGCGGCTAAATCTTCACTCTTGTCCACTTCGAAACAATGACACACTACATTATGCTGAGATAGCTACTGAACTCCACTAGCTCTGATGAGGCCCGAAAACCCGCGAAAACATCAGCTCTCACAAGCTTTCAGCCTTTAGAGCTTTGCACACGGGATTTAAAAAACACGCACGATCATGGAAATATCGATCCACGTGCACGCATGCCTTAATTATAACTCTTCAGGCCTGGTCCATAAAATAGACTTGATAAACACCTAGCTTGCTAAGCAGAAACTTCCGGTCCGACGGTCCGGTCCGGTCCGTAAAATAGACACCCCCGAATTTTTTCCCCTGGTTTGCGAGTCGTTTGGTGTTTGGACACCCTTTGCTTTATTAACCTTATCCTCGATTGCCGACCGTACCACTGTTAAAAGTGGTATTCCCAGACAGTTTGCAAGGAAACAATTGCTTCAGCGCTTGTCAGTTACTCTCTGGCGATATAATGCCAAAATGACCCTGAGGCATTATGGCTTATGCCCACTGAGAAGATGGCATAGACTTGTTGAACTAAGTTATTAATTAAGGTTGTTTTGTAGTTAAGGTGGCTAGTTTTGTAGTTAAAGTACTTAGTTTGGTAGTTAAGCTAGTTAAAAAACTAAACAAACTAGTACATTAAAAATTGATTATGTAACTGATGCGTACATTTCAAAAGATTCGGTTAATTACATCCGGTGACTCTGCCGCTTAAAATCGTTGAGAAAACGGCCTTACAATTCTGTTGAGTTCGTTTTAATGTTGAATAAATGAAGTAGCGCCATTAGTTTAGTGATGCTGTAAGCGGATCTGGTTGAATGGATGTTGTGACGTAAACAGTGCACTTACGTAACACGATCAAACTTTTTGTACAGAGTTTCACCAGACCCTCTTTTTAGGGTCGGGCACCGCGACACTAGTTTTTGCCTCGGTTTTGGCAGTGGTAAGGTGAGTCATGTGGCAGTGGTACGGTAGTGTGTGCGTATATATATTTAGCTCTGTTCGTGTTAACTGATATTTCTAAGGCGTAAACTCAAACGCTATTCGTAAAATAATTTTAAAAATCCGTTTTTCGCGGACTGGACTCACGGGTTGAGCTGGAAACAGCGTTTAACAATAACACAGACATTATTCATGTAGTAACGTGACAATGAACAGACTTTATTACTTAATGAGTGTTGATGTAATTGTATGGTTGTATGACGTCATTAAGTAGCTACACTATTTATGCTTGTAAGATTGTGTTGTAAGTCAGTTGCTATATGTGTTGAGTTGAGTTATTAAAAGTATATAGCTATTAAGCGTGCGTGTCTAGAACTAGCTTTAGGCTCCGGCTAGAAGATACTATAATTGGCGACGAGGATTAAACTTTATGAACAATACTGAAGATTCTCAACACACTGAAGTCAATAAGATGGCAACTCATGGGACTCTGACAGCTTTTGACTCTTCCACTACAAACTGGAGATCTTATGTTGACCAGTTGAACTATTACTTTGTGGCTAATGAGATTGAAAGTGATGCTAAACAGTGTGCTATACTGTTATCAGCTTGTGGACAGTCTACATTTGCTACAATTTGCAGTTTGGTAGGTGAGGACACATTGAAAGGCATCAAGTATGCTGACCTGATCAAGGTGTTATCAGAGCATTATGACCCCACACCTTCTTCAATTGTACAAAGGTACAAGTTTTACAATCGTGTGAGAGCAGAGGGAGAAACCGTGGCTAACTATGTAGCTTCTCTCCGGGCCATTGCAAAGTATTGCGATTATGGAGACACCCTCAACATGATGCTCAGAGACCGGTTGGTATGTGGAATCAACCACCAAGTTGTACAAAGAAGACTTCTTGCTGAAAAGAATTTGACTTTTGACAAAGCTCTCGAGATATCCCTAGCAGTTGAAGCAGCTGACAAGGACATGAAACAAATACAGGAGCCTCCAGTAGTCCACTATCAATTTCATGGAAAGGGTCCCAAGCCCCCTAGAAAGGATGTACAGCCTCGCAACTCACGTCAACCTACTACTTGCCACAGATGCCTAGGGGAACATGCTCCTCAAACTTGCCCATTTAAGCAAGCAGAATGCCACAAATGCAAGAAAGTAGGACACATTGCAAAAGCATGTAAAACAAAAGCACGACAAGAGAAATTACCCAAACAGCCAAAGGCCACAAATTATGTTGATGACGTGCAGGAGATCACTGGGCAAACCACACCACTGGATAACTCTTATGACCTGTTCACTCTTTCAAGCAGTGGTCAAGAACCTATCCTGGTATCAGTGACACTAAACCAGACACCAGTCCAGATGGAGCTAGACACAGGAGCCTCCTTGTCCCTGCTGAATAAGCAAACATTTGATGTCATTGCCAACAAGAGCCACACAACATTGAAAACAACAGATGTCCAGTTGAAGACATACACAGGAGAAACTGTTGAAGTCCTGGGAGCTGTTGAACTCATAGTCACTTATGGTGAGCAAACAAAACAATTAGTGGTATATGTTGTTGCTGGGAATGGTCCCAACCTTATGGGTAGAGACTGGTTGTGTAGTCTCAAAGTCTCTATTGGGGAAGTCCACAAGGTGCAGGTGCCAAGTGGATTACCAGAACTTTTGGAAAAACACAAACAAGTGTTCTCAGATGGGCTTGGAACCTTTAAAGGGGGAAAAGTTACCCTCCAGATTGAACCACAGTCAAAACCAAAGTTTTTTAAAGCTTGCACCCTACCATTTTCACTTAAAGAAAAAGTGGAGAATGAACTAGAAAGACTTGAGGCTTTAGGAATCATCACACCAGTTACACATTCAAATTGGGCAGCACCCATTGTTCCAGTTGTGAAGCATGATGGCTCAATCAGGCTTTGTGGTGACTACAGAGTCACAGTCAATCAAGCTGCAAAAGTTGACACCTACCCATTGCCAAGGATAGAGGATTTGTTTGCTGCCATGTCAGGTGGAAAATTTTTTACCAAATTAGATATGTCACAAGCTTATTTACAGCTACAGTTAGATGACAAGTCCAAAGAATTAGTCACAATAAACACCCACAAGGGTTTGTTTCAATACAACAGGCTACCATTTGGTGTTGCTTCTGCACCAGCAGTGTTTCAACGGTGCATGGAAAGCCTATTTCAAGGGTGTGAAGGTGTTTCTATTTATTTGGATGATCTGTTAGTGACGGGCTCAACCACTGAGAACCATTTGACAAATCTAAACAAAGTTTTAAGCATCATGTCCGTCAATGGTTTGAAGTTGAATAAGTCAAAGTGTGCTTTCCTGTTACCCAAAGTTGAATATCTGGGCCATGTCATTGATGAGCAAGGGTTACATCCAACCCAAGAGAAAGTGAAAGCAATTCAGGAAGCCCCAAAACCTCACAATGTGGCTGAGCTTAGATCATTTTTGGGCATAATCAATTATTATGGAAAGTTTCTTCCTAACCTGTCAACAAGATTAGCACCACTTTACCAATTACTGAAAAAGGGAGCTAAATGGCAGTGGAACAGACAGCATGATAAGGCATATGCAGCAGCCAAGGGTGCACTACAGGGTGATACCTTACTCGTGCACTATGACAGTACACGACAATTAGTTTTAGCCTGTGATGCCTCACAGTATGGGTTGGGTGCTGTGTTGTCACACATCATGGATGATGGTCAAGAACATCCTGTAGCTTATGCCTCCCGCACCTTAACACCTGCTGAGAAGAACTACAGCCAGCTCGAGAAAGAAGCCCTAGGTGTGGTGTTTGCTGTCAAGAAGTTCCACAACTACTTGTTTGGGAGACACTTCATAATTGAGTCAGATCATCGCCCTTTGTCCTACTTGTTCAGTAGTTCAAAGACAATTTCTCCTACAGCTTCCTCAAGAATTACAAGATGGACATTGACCTTGAGTGCTTACACATTTACCATTCGATACAAGCCAGGCAAAGACCTTGGAAATGCTGACGCACTAAGTCGATTACCACAACCTCAGACTACAGATGCGGATTGCCAGCCAGCAGAACTAATTCACTTGTTACAACATCTTTCATCCACAACAATCAATGCTGCTAGCATCAGAAGATGGATAGATACACATCCATTGTTGTCAAAAATCCGTCAGTTCATCTTACAAGGGTGGCCAAACAACCAGCTTGATGAGGAATTTCAACCCTACAGCAAACGAAAGACTGAGCTGTTTGTGCTTGATGGTTGCATTTTATGGGGAACCAGAGTTGTTGTTCCACCACAGGGCAGACAATCTGTTTTACAAGAGCTTCATGACACTCACCTTGGTGCCAGCAAAATGAAATCACTTGCAAGAGCTTATATCTGGTGGCCTAAGATGGACACAGAAATTGAGAACCTTGCAAAGTCATGCCCCACCTGTCAGAAGACCAGTTCATCACCAGCCAAAGCTCCACTACATCCTTGGGAATGGCCAGCACTTCCTTGGAGTAGACTACATTTAGATTTTGCTGGACCCTTCCTTGGTCATATGTTCCTAGTACTAGTGGACGCCCACTCAAAATGGCTTGATGTTCAGCTAATGCAATCGATCACATCTGAAAACACCATCTTGAAGCTTAAAGATATTTTTACAATTCATGGATTACCTCAGAAAATTGTCACTGACAATGGACCATCGTTTACTAGCTCAATTTTCAAGGCCTTCATGGAGAGAAATGGTATCAAACACATTTGTTCTGCTCCTTACCATCCTTCAACTAATGGCTTAGCGGAGAGGGCAGTCCAGACATTCAAACAGAGTTTACGACAGATCTAGGGCACATCAATTAAAGAGAAACTGAACAAGTTTTTGTTTAAATATCGTATAACACCACACACTGTCACAGGAGTGGCCCCAGCAGAATTACTCATGGGAAGACGTCTCCGATCCCGCTTAGATTTATTGAAGCCAAACTTAACTGAGACAGTTCAAAGCAAGCAATTAAAACAAAAATTGTCACGTGATAATGAGAAGTCTTTTAGAAAATTCAGTGAAGGTGACCCAGTTTACATTGAAGATTTCAGTCATGCCAAGTCAAAATGGGTTTCAGGAACTATTCAAAAGCCAACAGGCCCAGTGTCATACAGTGTCATTTTGTCTGATGGGAAAATAGTAAGGAGACATGTTGATAACATCAAGGCCAGATACAATGCTACAACCAATGGAACTAATGGATCAGAGTTTGACTTAGCTTTTCAATCAGAGCCAGAACCAACTGAAAACACACAGCATTCTAGTATTCCTGATCAGTTAACCACATCGGATGACACTACTGAAACAACTACAATGTCAACATCAAGACCATCACGAATTAGAAAACCTCCTGCTAGATATGATGACTTTGTTGCTACTGATGAAGCCTCAGAACTTGAAGAGGAGGAAATGTAGTAACGTGACAATGAACAGACTTTATTACTTAATGAGTGTTGATGTAATTGTATGGTTGTATGACGTCATTAAGTAGCTACACTATTTATGCTTGTAAGATTGTGTTGTAAGTCAGTTGCTATATGTGTTGAGTTGAGTTATTAAAAGTATATAGCTATTAAGCGTGCGTGTCTAGAACTAGCTTTAGGCTCCGGCTAGAAGATACTATAATTCATATCTTGCAACACTGGAGACACCATTATCGAGCTACAACTGCTGGTGCTGTTCTTCCTTACAAGCCATGAAACTAGCACCTGTACTAATTAATTAGAATACACTTACGATATACGTGTACAAGCACAGATAGTATAAACTTTTTAAATATTTTTAAACCAGGCGCGCGCCCACAGCCGGTCGAAGGACGGCTGTGGGCACGCCTGGTTTACTGAAATTGTTTTCGTAAGTGTGTATGTACCTATCTATCTACCTATCTATGTTTGTCCATACGCACCCATGTGAGCAAAATCATTTAATAACGGTAAAAGCAGCTTTTACGTAAGAAGTAAAAGTGAAATGAAGTCTGTATTAAACTTCTGTACAGGTGGACTTTGCTCTGAGGTGGTTTCTTTTCGGCGAACTAAAATACGGGTGTGGTGACTTTCCTCAGACTACCTTCCCCTTGAGGTTTTCAGGCATTTAGCAACTGAAAAACAACGGTGCAGGCCTCGTACACTACCAGCGAGGGGTCCGCCACGCTTTAAATCTAACTTATCCGAGATTCAAATCTCTTGGAATCCCCATGCAATCTACAATAATCTTCTCAAATCTCTGAATCTCTGTGAAATCTGCAAAATCCATTAAAATCCATGGAATCTTTAAAATCTTCCTAATCTTCGAGACAATCTTTTACAATCTTTAAAATCTCGCTGAAATCTTTGAATCTGAGACTACCACAATCAAATCTTAATCTTCTTGTTAGTAAATTTCAGTAAACGTTTGGATATTTTACTCAAGCTCTTGCTTGTTAATTTGTATTTGTATTTGTATTTTAAGGATAAAGGCTTATGCCTGTACATCCATAAACAAAATTAATAATTATTATGTACTTAGCTATTCTAATTACTATACAAAATCAAATTAACACGTATTCTTGCGGCTGTCTTGCACCTAGGCCTGTTCGTCCACGTGTACTGTGCGATTATTGGGTTCTTGCAGTCTACGTATATTGCCAGAGATATAGCCAGTTGTTCCCGAGGTTGTTTCTTCTTCGCAACGCCTTTAGCTACTTGACGAACTCGTTGGGACAAGCTAGTTAGTGACCCTGACTCGGATCTTTGTTAGGTGAGTCTACATACTGAATTCACACCTGTGAAAAGAGTGAGCATGGTGCATGTACGGATTCATATTGCTCCTGACATAATAGCCAAGATAAAACTCCAATAGCTAACAGCTATACATCTCTTTAGTGAGCTCTTTAGCTAAATCAGGAGTAGCTACCACGTCTCGTCAATATTCACATTCTTGAAAATCATCATGCAGTAATTATAATCAACACATCTCAATCTCTATATTCTAGATATAGTATAGACCTCGATATAGACTAGCCAACATTCATGAAGCAAATGAAAAGTTTAGCTACACATGTGGGACCCCTACTTTTAGTGATACGAGTAGTGATATTTGCTATGTAGTTTAATTTGTTATCCCACTCATACGGGACCTCAGCTGTGAAAGCTACGGAAAACCTCTGTCTGCAGTGTAGGGAGTCAGAGACATGCTGGCAAGAAGAATACAGAGAAGACTAATAATCCCTGCTATGGCTCCATAACCATAGGCACATGTCTTGATTGTATGTGGCTGTGGATCAAGTCACAACACAGCTGGCTGGAGTCTCTGAAATCTTAAGGTTTTGGTTACAAAGAATTTGCATGCTTTTGAATATTCCTGCACTGGTATCTTGTGCCAGCATCCCACAACATTAAGCTCAGGTATGAAAGTTTAGTCCAATTATAATTAGCTATGTAGCAACATGCACTATGTAATGTGTAAGCTTAACTCTACCATGCCAGCAAGTAATGTGTCCAAATGATATCACACTCTTAGCTGAACAGATTCGAGCAGATTAAATTACTGTCTCATCTATTATCGTTTAGTGAAAGACAACAGGATATGGAGCAGCAACCTCAGGAACTATCCACTACCAGTTTGGAAGTTGATATACTTGCGCTGAACGCATGAACGCATCTGATACCATCTGATACCTGATACCTTGAAATACATGAACGCATCTGCTCGCTTGGCTGAGTTTATGTACGTATGTATATATATATACAATTTACAATACATGCACAAACTTTAACAAGCATGCTAGCTAACAATTTATATCTCAAAGGGTCAATGTCCATATCACTTTGCTAACTCAGGTAGACAGTCTCAAAGACAGTTGCACTATAAGTTATATTATATATAAATGTGGAATCTATGTGTAAAATCTAATTGTGTGGTATATTTGATATCATATTATTCCACATTAATTTTGCTGAAGTCTACTACACCATTGATATGCTGAAGTTCCTGTACACAATTATCGAGACAATTATGCAGTCCAACTGTCAGCAGTTGCAAGAGATGTCTAAATAATGATATAGCTAAAATGTACACAACTTACATGGACATGGCAAAACATGATGATTTTAGACATATTATTTGATGCATACAGTATTATAATACAGCAATACATGTGCGGCATGAAAAGCTAGGGCAAAGTAGTAGTTAATAATAGTATAATTAAGCTTTGCCAACTCTAGTGTGAGATTTACTGAGCTTATGTGCGCATGCAGGGCTATTTGATTTGATTGAATGCTTTAGCTACGGTGACCAGTACTGAAGTAGTTTGCTATGTCACTGTCTTGGTTGCTCAGTACAAATGAAGTACGTACATCTCAAGATCTAGGCATTTTCTCATCACTACTGAGATCACTACAAGGAGAACTAGCTCTTAGTCATGATTACTTACTATGTGAGGTAATTGTATAGATGCATTGGGAACAGTTCCATTAGCTATAGGCTAACTTGCTACGTGTCAGCGGGCAAAGCCGCCAATTTAACTAGGCAAATTAGGCACATATACTAAGCTCTATCGCTGGTAGTATGCAGTAGTGCAATAGCTAAAGAGTAGCCTCTTCAGTAGACTCGTACCTCGACTCATACCAGGCACAGAACACGGCTCCACAGCACTACAACATAGTATTTCAAATCTTAACTGAAATCTTAAAAATCTTTTCAAATCTCAGTCAAAATCTTGAATCTTTCTTAAGATTTCTCAAATCTAAGTACTGCGTTACGGACCCCTCGACTACCAGGAATAGCCTATCGCTTCGAGTTGAAAGGGGGCGTATCCCTTACGTACGCGAACGAAAATGAAGAGCAGCTTTGAGGCTTTGTGGAGAGAATTTGTGGGAAAACAACACATTAGTCACACTATAAAACAGTTTAGAAGATAGTTCTGTGCGTAATATGTTGGTAAAAGCGGTTTGTTTAACAAACGCTTCCTTAGCAGTGCATGGCAACGTAATTGAATGAATTACGAATATTTCATGAATTACGAAATACGAGAATTAGCTAATATTATTGCACAACCCAAAACTACCCTATTGTAAAGTAGTAATACATAGTTGGTTAATTCATAGTAGCATATACTGTCTATAGTTAATTCCAGATGAGTTAGCTAGCTGCATGGCGCCTGGTTTTTAGAAGTAGCACAACATCAACTTGTTTTTCCTAACCCGGGCTTGATGGACTGGCATCCCCAGCACAAAGAAAGGCACGTGCTGGACAACTGTAAAAGACAAAAGTAAAACAGAGTAACACAGCCAGCATGTAGCATATACTACGTACCCGGGATTGCATACCACCGGTTTTCAAAGGAATGATCATCGTTGTACTTGTCAACACTTTTCCTTTGTAGTGTACCGCGCAAGTGTTGTACTAGGCGGCATAGTACTGGAGCTCAACAGCATCATATCTGCTACCCTCTTCAGTTCCAATGGCTAGAGAACAGATCCTGATTGGCTACGTGTCAAAGCCAGAAAGTCGGCATGAGCTGAGTGGTAAAATAGTGGTATCCGCTTCGTGTTGTTGGAAGGTGTTTGGGGATTTCAGCTCTTGTTAAATGGCTAAGTATGTCACTTACTATGATACTGTTGGTTGTGTGGACACAGACGAATCGTTTAAGATAGACATGACGATTGTAGCTTGGTTTTTTGAGTCATTATTCGATGAAATATGGTGGCAAGTTTGAGGCTTGTAAAATCACTTACACGATGCTTATGCTGTGTTTCAAGCGCTTTCCTGGTATGAGAAGTATTCGAGTGTATCCTTTCACTGTTTACATAATGTTGAAGAGGTTAAATCTTTCGTATTAGTAAAATTGCCAGGAGGTGGCCAGTTTTATGGGAAACATTTATGATTACTAACAGAAGACCATGTATTGAAGTACAATGCGGATTGGCACTGTTGATAAGTGTTAACGAAGTCGGTACGCAATCCCGGGTACGTAGTATATAATATCTATGGTACAAGCAGTGATAAAGCATGATAGAGGCTATTGTTGTAGCCAGGGGCAGCGGAGAAGGGGGGGCTGTAGCCCCTGTCAAAAAGATTATGCCAGGGGCTTAGCCCCCTAAAGTTATCTATAGCTGTCATCGAGAGCCTAGCTCAATAGCATCAATAATTCAAGATACTCTAATAGAGCAGTCACAGTATTCAGAGGTGCAGTGTAGTAGGGTTGGGCAATATTCCGAAAAATCGCCAATATTGCCTAAGCAGTGCTTGCAATACCATTATTGCAAGGGGTGGCACTCCAATATAGCCTGTACTCTGATCTTTGTCCTTGGTCAAAATTAAAGTCAAAAAGTCAAGCCAGAAATTTGCAGTAGGTCAAAAGACAAGCTGCATTTGTAAAGTGCAGTGGTGTAGCTGCCTCGGTAAAAAAAGCTCAAAAATTCAGGCTGAGCAGGCCTCAACTTTGGCACCCCGAATTTTCTTGTAAGAGAGGAAGCCAATAGATAATTAACACTATTTTTGTATAAGACAGATACCTGAAACATAACCAACAAACTGTAACCAGCAACTGAAACATCGTGGTACCGTGGCATAATATTGAATTGATGGTACCCCATGAGGTGGTGAGGTTACACAGTAGAGCCGCTGTCTTGTTTCTTCGTTTTCTAGAATGTTGCAGTTACGTGATTCCAGCCACGAGATGAACGGATTGGCAGAATCATGTCCTCTGATCCTTCCCGATAAGTTCTCAGGCAAGGAAGATCTGAGTGAGTGGTTGTACATTTTGATAATGTATCTGATCAATGGATGGGGTGACAACGAAAAAATTAAGTGGTTGAATGTTTGCGTGATTGGAAAAGCATGTGCAATGCTCATGAGACTAACTTGACAAAATCCATTGATAACGTATCAGCAAGCCATTGAAGCTCTTCAGCAAAAATTTGATCCCCTGTGTAAAAGGGAATTGTACAAACGACTGTTAGAAAGTAGGACAAGATGCGCAGATGAAAAAACTAGGCCGACCTTGGGGATGCACTGCTGTTACTAATTGACAAGGCCTACCCGGACATTCAGGAGGAAGCGCGAGATATGATGGCACTGAACAAATATTTGGAGCAACTACGTAGTAGGCCCACAGATTTCGTTCGCCGTTAGGCAACAACACCCAAGGACTGTAGTGGAAGCAGTGTTGGTGGTTATTGAGTTTGAGACCTACCTACCATGTAATGACCACAACGTGCATGTAATGCAGCTGGACAACCAGCTGAGAGCAACATTTGATCAGCAATTAAGCGATGTAACCGGAACTCTTCTTGGTCGCATTGAGGTGTTAGAAAGTGTTATTAAGTTTAGAAATAACGTGGAGGAAAGTCATTACAATAGCAGATATTACCCAAAGTAGGTGACATGTCACCAGTGTGGTCAGACTGGGCATTACACAAGGGTGTGTGCTAGTAAGCATATAAGTCCTTATGAAAACAAACCAATGGAGGGTACAGAACAAGATGCTAGAGTCGTGAGCAGTGACATTAACACCATCACTATCAACTGTGTGTCTAATTACTCACAAAAAGTGTGTGTAAAAGGAGTCTGGGTATCCTTTTTAGTAGATACAGGTGCAGCTGTTTCTCTCATTGATGGTAGAGTATGGGATAGTATGAGTAATACTGTGAAAGTGAACCTTGTGACTACGCGCCTTGTGGGTGTCGATGGTGTCCCTTTACAGGTACGTGGATCTGCCGTATTAAGTTTATCTGTATGTGGAGCATTGTGGACTAACAATTGATCAAAATTTTATTGTGGCCAATGCATTAACATCCCAAGGGATGGATTTTCTAGAGTCAAATCATTCTGACCTAGCAGAAGGAAAACTATCTGCAGGTGGCTATAGCATACCACTGGATCCCCATTGTGTTGGCAAGCAGGTCTCTGCATACACAGAGATAACTGCAGAAGAGACCTTCACCATTGGACCTGTCAGTGAAATGGAGATAATGGGAAATGTGAATATGGATTGCACAGGTACATCATACATGGTTGGTAGAGGACCGAGTATCTAAAAGCCCCCAGTACTGGTTGCTAGAGCAGTTGTGTCACCACAGAAAGGCAGATTCCCAATTAGGGTACTTAACTTGACCTCGGAACCCATCACAGTTTACAAGGGCACTAGAATTGCTACAGGAGAGTTAGTGGAGCATAATATAGAAGCCATCATCGCACTTGGTGAGAGTTAAACTGTTCATTCCTGCAACAGGATGACCAAAGTATTGTGAAACAGCTGATGGAAGCTATGCCAGCTAACTTGACTGAACATCAACAGAGCCAAGTCCATGCACTTCTGGTACAATATGCACATATGTTTGCTAGCAACTCTAATGATTTAGGCCGTACAAATATTCTTACTCACTGGATAGAGACTAGAGGTGTTCCTGTACGGCAGGATATTCGGCGAGTTCCACAACCACAGAAGGAAGCTGTAAAGAAGCTACTAGAAGAACCGAGGGAGAAAGCTATAATCTCACCATCAAAGAGCCCCTGGGCATCTCCAATTGTCCTGGTACCTAAGAAAGATGGGTCCAACCACATAAGTGTCACCTGTTGCAATCTGAAGTACGCTTCCTTGGACATGTTGTGTCTACTCAGGGAGTATCTCCTGACCCTGAAAAGTCCAATAAAGTGAAGCAGTGGCCTACCCCAACTTTAACAAAGGAAGTGCAGTAGTTCTTGGGGTTAACAAGCTACTATCAATGGTTTGTAATGGATTTTTCATCCATAGCTGCTCCATTGCACAAGCTTACAGAAAAGCATTCTGTGTTTCACTGGACTCCATATTGCCAAGAAGCTTTTGACAACATTAAGTTTCAGCTCCCATTCTTGCTTTACCAGACTGGTCAAAACCATTCATACTGGACACTGACGCTAGTGACAAAGGAATAGGGGTTGTCCTGTCGCAAGTCCAAGATAATGCAGAGTGTATGATTGCTTATGCCAGTAGAACATTGACGAAGTCAGAATGAAATTATTATGTTACAAAGAAGGAATTGCTGGCTGTTGTTGTGTCTTTTGACCATATCTCTTGGGGAACCTTTTACGGTTTGCACGGATCATGGTGGTCTCACATGGATTCAAAAGTTCAAGCAGCCAAAAGGACAGATTGCTTGTTGGCTCCAAAAGTTACAAGAGTATCAGTTCACCATAGTCCATCAACCTGGTAGGCAACATAATAATGCTGACTCCATGTCAAGAGTACCATGCTGTTAGTGTAGAATTCTTGCCAATGAAAATCACTTACCAATAAATGTGGTGACATTTCCAGAACTGTCCCTTAATACACATACTCCAAGTGAAATGCGAGCATCACAACTGGATGATCCAATCATTGGACCAATCCTTCAATGTAAGGAAAGGGATCAGCCTCCACAAGTTTCTCTAGCAGATAACCTCCCACACTGACGACTTGCTCAGTTATGGGACCAGCTTACTGTTAGAAAAGGTGTGCTCTACCGCCTGTTTGTTGGACCAGATGATACTTCTAATCATCTTCAACTAGTTGTCCCACCTGAGCTCCGTTCAGGTATGTTAGATGCACTACATGGAGGAGTTGTAGGAGGTCACTTGGGGCATGAGAAAACCTTAGGTTGTGTCCAGGAAAGATTCTACTGGCCTGGCTACTGGAATGAAACACGAGACTGGTGTCTCACTTGCCAAGAATTCTCTACCTGCCAGTCCTTGACTCATTCCAGGAGAGCCCCTTTAGGTACCATACAAGCAGGTTACCCAACCCAAATTAAGGCTGTCGATTTACTTGGTCCTTTGCCAGAGCGTGATCAGAAGAATTCTTATGTTATGGTTGTGGGAGATTACTTCACAAGGTGGACGGAGGCCATTCCAATCCCCAATCAGGAAGTATCTACGGTAGCTGACCACCTAGTCGATGAAGTTTTTATGAGATACTCAGTTCCCGAGCAGCTGCATTCTGACCAAGGTCCACAATTTGAATCTCAACTCATCAAGGAAGTTTGCAAATTGCTTCACATAAGAAAAAACAAGGACCACACCCTACCATCCACAGTGTGATGGCATGGTAGAACATTTTAACAGAACTCTGTTGAACATGCTAGCAACACATTGCAAAGACCATCCGTGGAATTGGGAGCAGCATATCTGCAAAGTGTGCATAGCTTACAACAGTAGTGTAAATGCTACCACAATGTATATGCAATTCTACGTCATGTTTGGAAGACAGGCTCGTTTACCAGCAGATGTAATGTATGGCAGTGCTCCAACTGACTCACAGTCACCCACCCAGTGCGTATGCAGTCTGTTTGCTGAAACAGTTGGTATCAGCATATGACACAGTGCGGCAGATATTTAAAGCAGAACATGAATGTCAGAAGGAGCAATATGATAAGAAGATCCATGGCAATTCTTACGATGTGGGAGATTGGTTGCTAAACCCTAAAGTACCAAAGAATAGTACTACGAAACTGTTTCACCCCTGGAAAGGACCATACAAAGTTCTGAAAAAGGTGTCAGAATGTACATATCGAATTTAATCTCTTAGAGGAGGAAGGAGACGACAGGTAGTGCACTTCAATCATTTAAAACCCTGTCCAAAGAATATATGACTCAATGAAGGCCTCCAGGGCACACAAGATCAAGATGTAGAAATGAAAGCACACATAACGAAACCGGCCTAGGCAGCCAAGAGCATGTCACTTCTTCAACTCCAATTGGAACTCAACTACAGTTAGTGGACGAAGATGATAATGAAACTGTACAGTTTCCAAGTCTACCAGATACACACTCTCATGAACAAAGCAATGTCAATTATGGCAACTCAAGTAATAGTTCTAGGAGATATCCACTGCGACAAAGGCATGCTCCAGTCAGATACAATGACTATGTGTTGTCAAGCATACAAGATGTCTGCTCAAAAGAGGGGGGGGTAGTGTAAGAGAGGAAACCAGACAGCCCAATAGATAATTAACACTATTTTTGTATAAGATAGACACCTGTATG
This sequence comes from Dysidea avara, assembly GCF_963678975.1. Lineage (NCBI taxonomy): Eukaryota > Metazoa > Porifera > Demospongiae > Dictyoceratida > Dysideidae > Dysidea > Dysidea avara. Next base: position 3,954,534 of record NC_089279.1, read on the forward strand.
CTATAATAAGTCAGTGTTGTAGTTTGTAAAGAAAGAGATTAGACTATATACTCAAGGGTGTTGCGCGCCGGCTTCTTGGGCCGCACAACACACTACCGTGTGTCTTGATTTTTCTATACTATACTCAAAGTAATATTAACTATTTTTGACTTTATCAGTAATTATATTTCATGCCATTTATTTTATACAGGATAATTGTTTGTAGCTGATCTCCACTGGGTGACTTGAAATGTAGCTGAACTCTCTATCTGGTCACATAAAATGTAGCTGAACTCTCTATGGGATGATTTGTTTGTAGCTGAACTCTCTACATGGTGACTTATTTCTAGCTAATTTTTCTACAGGATGACTTGTTTAAAGCTGAACTCTATACAGGATGATTTGCATGTAGCTGAACTCTTTACAGGGTAAATTAGTTGATCTCTCTACAGGGTGACTAGTTTGTAGCTGAACTCTCTACAGGATGATTTGTTTGCAGCTGAACTTTCTACAGGGTAACTTGTTTCTAGCTGATCTCTCTACAGGGTGCTAGCTAATCTCTCTACATGGTGATTTGTTTCTAACTAATCTCTCTACAGGGTGACTCTTTTTTTGTAGCTGATCTCTCTACAGCATATTTTGTTTGTAGTTCAACTCGCTACAGGGTGACTTGTTTCTAGCTGATCTCTATGAAGGGTGATTTTTTTGTAGCTGAACTCTGACTTGTTTTTAGCTGATCTCTCTACAGAGTGACTTGTTTCTGGCTGATCTAACAGGGTGATTTGTTTGCAGAGTTGGGGGTAACTAGTTACTTTGTAATAAGTTATGTAACTAATTACTTTAAAAGTAACCAGTAATATAACTACTTTGTAACTAGTAACTTGTAACTAGTTAGAACTGCCTGAAAAGTAGCTAAGTTACAGTAGTAAATATAGGTAATTTTGCTTTAAAAGCACAATTTTTGTGTTACAGCCACATTAAGTAAACACTTTCTTGTACTGCTCTTCATGATTCAGCTTGAGTATACAGACATAACAGTTGAAATTGAGCTTAAATGGCTACAGAATTGTTATTATCAGAAAGTGTGCATATAATTATTATATATAGTTCTCTTCTCCCTTACTCTGGGCAAAATAATCATATTACAATATTTAATAAACAAGCGTAACTTATTTATGAAACTAGATACTATAGATACATTGTAAAAGTATCTATAACTGTAAGTAAGTTACATGGGATAAAAGTAACTATAATAGCTAGTAACTAGTTACTTTTCTGGAGTAACTATCCCAACTGTGTTTGTTTGTAGTTGAACTTTCTACATGGTGCCTTTGTTCTAGCTGATCTTTCTATAGAGTAACTTATTTCTAGCTGATGTCATAGCTGATCTTGCTATAGTATGATTTTTTTTTGCAGCTGATCTCTCTACAGGGTGACTTGTTTGTAGTTGATCTCTATAGGGTTGTAGCTGAATTCTTCAGGGTAACTTGTTTCTAGCTGACCTCTCTACATGGTGACTTGTTTTTAGCTGATCTAACAGGGTAATTTGTATGTAGCTGAACTCTCTAGATGGTGACTAGTTTCTAGCTGATCTCTCTAAAGGGTGACTTGTTTCTAGCTGATCTCTCTACAGGGTAAATTATTTCTAGCTGATCTCTCTATGGGGTGGCTTGTTTCTAGCTAGCTCTTCTCTCAAGTTTGTAACTGAACTCTCTACAGGGTGGCTTATTGTAGCTGAACTCTCTATAGGGTGATGTGTTTTTAGCTGATCTCGTTACAGGGTGACTTGTTTCTAGCTGAGCTCTCTACAGGGTGACTTAATTACTTGCAGCTGAACTCTGTGCAAGGTGACTTGTTTGTAGCTGAACTCTCTACAGGGTGAATTTCAAGCTGATCTCCATACAGGGTGACTTGTAATGGTGTGAATAGCTAAAGCAATTTATTTATAGCTGCATGCTGACTGTTCTATTAGAGTATCTCGATCTCACTTTCGCTACACATAGTTCGTTTTCGAATCATAACTAAGTAGGGTAGGTACCTTTAAGTTAATGTCTTTTGTGGTCAATATATTATGAAATGGTGCTACATGTATACTAATATTAGCCTGCATAATAGGACAGGTATTACTAGAACCATCCACATTACTCACACCTGTGTGTTAAACATACACATTACTACAGTAGTTTTAGCTTAGTTACTGTAATTCTGCAGGTTCAAGAGTGCATGCTTCCCATCATTTTGGTATACTTTGCAAGATGGTGGTATTAAAAGTGATATCACCATGCATGCTGCAGGACATGAATGGCAGCGATGTTTAATGCTTGGTTGTTATTGTAATGTGGTCCCTACACATAGGGCAAGTACCAGTGCTAGTGTCACAATAAAGATAAATCTACTCATAATAGAGTAGTCAATAGCTATAGCTGTGTGTAAACTGTAAACTAATTAGGCACTTGCCAATTATGCCAGCTTAATTTTGAGTATAAGCTAAGGTGTCTGAAACATTTATCAGATATGAGATATCGTAAAATTTTGTAAACAGTAAATGAATGCTATAGATTTATACTCTGATAAAACAGTTAACCCAGATAACCCAGAAAAGCATCCTTTACAAATAAGTGTTTTGCATACATCTTTAGTGGTAACCCTGACTGTAGCCATTACTTGGCCTGACCAGTTAATTGCAGTTTCCACTGGCCCTGGTTCTAATAATAATTCACATCTACTAGGAATCTATGATATGTTCACTGAATCACCACTTATCAGTAGATTTGTGTTGGTTTGGTAGCAACACCTTTGCAATGCAGAATTCATCATACACCCCCATGGCTTGATCATTGAGTCTGTAAATCATATAACTAATACAAATTAGTGATATCTCTCAAAAACACCTTCGCTGTAAAAAAAAGCATGTCCAAGAAACTACAAGTACCTGTAACCCCATGTAAAAACAGCTCAGCTGTGGAAAAAAACTTCATGAAATTGACTGGTAACTGAAATAGCTGATACATGGAGTGGCCAAGAATCATTGTTACTATGTACAGCTAACTATGATTACCACAGTTTTTCTAAATCCATGCAAGAATACTTTGACTGTAAACAGGTAAATAAAAGTAACCAAAACAGCTGATATCTGAAATGGCCAAGAATAAAGTTTATGGTGATACAGCTAACTACACTTATTAATGAACTTGTAACATTGAATCTTAATCATTCAACTGTGATCTATACATTCACCCTTGCTACATTCTAAATTAATTCTTTGAAACTCTAATTGGCTGATAATTTGGCTACCTTTTTTTCTCTACTCTGACTATTGAAAAAGGCAGCCAAATTACCAGTCAATTAGAGTTACAAAGAATTAATTTAGGATGTAGCAAGGGTGAATGTATAGAACACAGTTGAATAATTAAGATTTGATGTTACAAGTTCATTAATAATTGTAGTTAGTTGTATAAACATAAATTTTATTCTTGGCCATTTCAGATATCAGCTGTTTTGGTTTCCAGTTACTTTTATTTACCTGTTTTACAGCCACAGTATTCTTGCATGGATTTGGAAAAACTGTGGTAATCATAGTTAGTTGTAGTAACATTGATTCTTTGCTGCTCCAGATATCAGCTCTTTCAGTTACCAGTTAATTTCATGGAGTCTTTTTCTACAGCTGAGCTGTTTTACATGGGGATACAGGTACTTGTAGCTTCTGGGATGCACCTTTTTTTACAGCGAAGGTGTTTTTGGGGGGATACTAGTAGAGATAACAAATTGTTATATAAAATTGTTCTTAGTTACAACTTTGCATTAATGCACATGATGCATCAAGGGCTAGCTGGTGTGGTTTCTCATTATAGATAATTGGAGCCAACACTATGCAAGCAATTAAATGTGTAGTTATTGGAGACAGTATAGGAAAAACAACATTACTGACATCATACACTTCTAATAAATACCCAGAGTATATACCATCGGTAAGCATTGTTTATCTACAAGGCTATATGAGAGTGTAATACAGAACTGTTGTAGGTGTTTGATAATTATGCAGTTACTGTTATGATTGGTGGAGATCCTTATACTCTTGGATTGTTTGACACTTCTGGTATGATAATTATTGCTATATGCATTAATTTCATATAATTTTTACTAAGGACAACAAGATTATCCTCGATTAAGACCCCTCTCTTATCCTCAGACTGATGTTTTCTTGCTTCTTTTTTCAGTTGTGTCACCTGCTAGTTTTGAGAATATTAAAGAACAGGTAAAAGCATAGAATAAGATATTATTATAATTAGGGCTAAAACAAATACTCAAGTACTCATTAAGGATTTTGATACTCGGATGGTAAAATTGGTATTTGAGTACTTGTTAAGATCACGTGATCCTACTTACAGGATGCATTTGTCATCATGAATTAAGTGACACTGTGTCATGTTTAGTTGCAGTTTCAAGCACTTTGCTAGTCAGAAACATTTACATGGGTACTTTTTAATTAATGATCCAGTACTCATGAAAAATAGCTATTTTTAGCTGTTTTATAAGCCCATAAGTGTTTTCAAGTCACAGCAATAATAAATGCACTGCAGTAATGCTAGAGAGTACTTGAAAACTAAAAATTTATGATCGTTTCAGCCCTAATTATAACAAGTAGAAGGAAAAAAATTAAGGATGTGTTTTATTCCACAGTGGGTACCAGAAATTAATCACCATTGTCCAAAAACACCATTTTTATTAGTTGGTACACAGGTTAGTACTATATATCTATATCTATATATATATATATAATTCTGTGGGTTGGTAAATAAACTTGTGTACAGATTGACTTAAGAGATGATATAGAAACACTAGAGCAGCTTTCAAAGGTAAAGATGAAGCCTATTACTGTTCACATGGCAGAGGAATTGGCAAGGGAGATGGGAGCTGTGAAGTATGTTGAATGTTCAGCTGTAACTATGAAAGGAGTAAAGAATGTTTTTGATGAAGCCATACTAGCTGCTTTGGAACCACCAGAAATGGTATGTAGTATAGTGTTATATTGTACAAAAGAGTTTTCTTTGTATGTTGCTATATAATATATGACTTATGGTGTTTGGGTATAATATAAGGTACACATCTCAATATACGGAAGCATGCATACCAAGCCGAATGTCTAGTAACCCTGTGGAGAATGGAGAATGAAACTTTCAGGTCTCTCACAGTAAAATCCACAATACAGTCCATAGATGATCAGTTATCAGACAGCAGACTCCCAAGACTAAAATATACGCATGAATCCTGAGAGTGCTGCACGCTTGAGGGAGAGTGCATATAATTAGTCATATCCCAAGTAATTGAGTTATAACTAGTATATTCTACACCCCAGTAGATGAAACGATTATAGATAGCAATTTATAGTGAAACAGTATGTTGCTGTCAGACCTTCAGTGCTGGTCACTGTAAAGTGCTAATAATAATAATAATAATAAAAAAAAGTACCTGCTAGAGATCGAAATCAGTAGAAATCCTTAATGGATCAGACGTTTTAGACCCTTTAGTGGTGTCATACCCACCTATGTGTAGGTTATTGCACAAATCGAGGTATCTTCGCTATTTTAGAGACCTGAAGAATGGTACAATAATCATCAAGGGTGAAGCCCGAGGTGATTATGTGCCATTCCGAAAGTCTCTAAAATAGCGAAGATACCGTGGATTTGGGCGATAGCCAATTTAGACTATGGCTCGTACGGCTCTGGTCACTGCCAATAATGGCGGCTTCCTGATCGAATTAGTATTAAAACAACTCTCTGGTAGGCTTCCTAGATGAATATAATCATCTCTATTATCCAGTGATGTTTTCTTCACACTCTGATAATTTCTGATAGCTGTTGTGACTGGAATCAAACTAAACACGTGATGCATGTGACAAAAAGTTTGTCACGGGTATCTAACCAGTTTAGATACCTACCCAAGGGTATCTGTTGGATTTTAAATACCTCATTAATGACCAAACTTCAAAGCATACTATGCATACCATAGTCTAATCACGATTACTGAGTTATCTTCAAAGGAGACAAGAGTTCTTCTTTGAAAATCCTTTTATTAACTGAGGTGAATAATTGTTGGTTGATTTAGGTGCTTGTTGTTAGAGATTTGTTTACCGTTTAGATAAGGATTTCGTAAAATGTGTTAAGTTATACCATGTATGGTAAGCATAGCCACAAAGCGTGGTGTATCACTTATATACCACAGTTTGCCGTGGTATTTAATAGTTATACCACGGTTGTGAGGGATTTGCTGATATATACACCCAAAACCCGAGGTCTGCAGGTGTATAATATGAGTAAATACCAAGCAGCTGTTATATATCACTTGGGGCACACTCACCTAATAGGTGAAAGAACTAATGAGAACTCACCCCATTTGTTTAATACAGTAGCATCTGAAGGTTGATCGTGGTTTTAATAAATTGGGCTAATAACCACCAGAATGTTATCTGTATGTTAAAACATCATTAATACGGTATTATGCTTCAATGCGAAATGTTAGAAAACTTATGATTGTGGGATGGCGTTTGTATTGTTATCATTTTGTGCTATTAGGACAGTAAATAAGTTATTATATTAAGTTAAGTACTTAGGACTGTAAGTTACCAGCGTAGCAGTAGTAGTTTTGCCGTTCTGTGGTCTGTTCAAAGGCTGATATGTAGCAGGTAGAAATACATATCCACCATCACCCAAGCAATTATTTTTTGCCACCTTCATTATCCTTTACTAACAACCAACTAGTCTATCTTAGCAAATAAACTCAGCTTAGAAACCAATACAAAAATGAGTCCCACAATACAAAGCTCTATGTCATTCAATATAATGAGTCAAAGCGTATCATTTCTTTGAACTGGACGGTCATTGGCAAACTGCTTTACCATGATATTGCCCGGGAAATATCTTGATATTTGCCTGGGAAATATGCGAGTTAAACCCTGAGCGGTGCCTTTGAACACCCACACTAAAGTGGTATATATCAGTTATATACCACAGCGTGGCACTATTGATCTCCACCACAGGTGTAGTATCAAGACTCACGGTAGTGAGTCGCGTGGCCAAGAAACTACAAAGCGCACGCCAAATTAAAAGACGCGCGGCCACTACTGTGAGTTATTTACGTGTAGGGCCGGTTTTGCAATATTAGCCCTAGATTACGCAACATCTCTCAATAGATTTGTATTGCGTTACGTGATAAAAAAATCTTTAGGAGTCGTCATCATCATAGTTTTCTTGCGACCTCGCTAAACTAAAAAAGTAACAATCGCAAAATAAAAAATAGGCGTATTTCACTTTATTTCTCTACCTTATGTTACAACTACTGTCACGTTATACCAGTCAACATAGCCGTGTTTATATAGTCCATCTAGCACTGACATTATCCAATCCTGGTTTGCCTATACGCGTATTTTCTTCAATCAAACCTCTATTCCCTACAATAACTTTTAAAGACACGACGTGGACACAAACTCTAATGCCTGATAAACAAGTTGTGATAGCGTGCTGAACCGTAAGTTCCCTAGGGATGGCGTTTTAAGCAAAAATCTTTTAAATTCGATTTAGTGCCACACCCCATGCGAGCGTTTATAAATCGCCAGTTGTCTTATGGTGTGAAGAACAAAATCACTAGCGAAGATGCTTTAAGCATACTCTTCAATTGTCTATTTACATGTAATTTTTAATAGATTAACCACAAAGGCTGGTAAGGTGAATACAAGGCTTTAGGGGTTACCACCTCTATGTAGTGTGTACCATGTAGCTTGTGTTGTGGCTTTCATTAAGTATTATGCACACACAAATGGTGCAACAAAATTTTGTAATGGATTGCTCGGATGTGCATGGTTCGTGGTGTTGTGACTCGAATGTGGTTCGTGGTTTTCCAGTGACCATGTATGAGTTGGGGTTGTTCCACACAACTTACACAATATTCAAATTTCATGATGGCCATGAAAATTTCTTGCCATACGGTAAACATACAACAATGTGTAACAACGTTAATCAAAATCACATCAAGACTTGACTAAAAATAGTTCCAACAATAGTGATGATTTCTTGTATGTCAGCATGACGATACTGAAACCTGTAAAAGAATAAGCAGGTACTGAAGTTAACCTTAAATTAAACACTCATGCAACTGACCTGGAACATCGGTCGCAACACCAAAAACACTTGTTTCGATATCTGATGACACAATCCAGCAGGCACTGAATTAAAAGAGAATGTACAAAAAATCAATATGCCGGGCTGTATCAATAATAGCATGGATAATCAAAATGAACAAAAATTATATCCCAGGCTAAGTGAATGAATAACATAACTGTTGGGTAAGCATGTCAAACCTGAACATTAGGACATTAGTCAAACAAAAGTACGCTATCACAACCAACTTGGTCATAATACAATGTTTGTAACACTGGACTTCACACTGGTTGCCCAAAAAAATTGTGCCATTCCGGGACAAAAGCATAATTATGAAACAAATAGTTACTACAACACAGAAGGCTTACTGTTGCACTGTCTACACTGATATACCATAATTTAAAAACATAACAGGTGGGCATTAAATACAATACACTTAACATCTAGGTACTAGGAAAAAATCACTAACATCACAACATGTAAGCTGACCTGGAAATTAACACCCTTGATGCCACTACAGTCTACACTGGAAATTTGTATGAACCCATCAACACTATGCCCGATACATCTGAGTAGACTGACCTGCAAATTCACATCACTAGTATACAGTGATAATTGATAACTACAAAAACAACAATTGTAATAATACAATTCTTCTGTACGTCAACTGACCTGAAATTCATGACACTTGATACCGAGACCTGTAAAAGAATAAGCAGGCACTGAAGTCAACCTTAAATTAAACACACATGCAAACTGACCTGGAACATCGGTCACAACACCAAAGACACCTGTTTGATATCTGACAAAACAATCCAGCAGGCACTGAATTAAAAAGAGAATGTACAAAAAATCAATATGCCAGGTTGTACCAATAAAGGATGGGTAATCAAAATGAACTAAAAAATATATATCCCATATGCAGGTTAAGTGAGTAACATAACTGTTGGGTAAGCATGTAAACCAGAACATTAGGTCATTAGTCAAACAAAAGTACGCTATCACAAACTGGTCACTGATAATTGATAGCTACAAAAAGAACAATTGTAATAATACAATTTCTCTGAACGGTAACTGACCTGAAATTCATGACACCTGTATCTTTGTTCTTGCGTGGTCTCAACTTACATATGTACCATGATCACATTCAACTGCTAGTGGATAAACCAGTATGACCAGATGGCCTGCAAAAACCAACAAGCAGGTGTTAAATACAATACACCTAAAGCCTGGAATATGAAAAAATATCATATAAGCATTATTCCACACTGATATAGTAATAGATTATAGGATGTTGTGGAATTTGCCTAAACATGTAAACTTGAACATGAGGACAACTGCATAATCTGGACACTTGGAATTGTCCAATACCTGATGAACAAGTTGGTACTAATGACATTCACTTCAACATTTTATCCCAGCTGGTGAATCTCTTGTAACTGAGTAAAAAGGTGTTTATTTTCCACCTGCAACCGAAGTTCTACATTTCTGTGGTTGAGTGTACATAAACTGACCTAGAAAATCAGTATGCCATAGGGGTATGGAAATGGTTCCTTTCCTTCTGTTGTGACATTACTTACAGCTGACTGGTAAATGATCATTGATGTCCCCGTGGACCCCAACAATGAGTATATCAATAACTTCACAAGTTGGAATGAATTTCCTTTCAACATGTAGTGGAATGAATTTCCTTTCAACATCTGGTGGACAGGTCAAAAACCCTATCGCACAAACACGGTGACTCAGTGTGTGGCGATATGACACGTTGCACAAACTTCACTCCTCGTTTCGTTAGCATTCAAGACCGGCATATGTCATAGAGTACCTCAGTATTCTTGACTCTTACTTCTTCAAGCGTTGCTCAAGCGATGTAGTTTCTCACGAGGGGCTCGAGTTTCTCATTAAAGTCAAGCCGATTAAAGTACGCCTCACCATCCAGTTACATTCTTAAACCATTCAATTTAAAACCACGTATCACGAATGTCCGCATAAGGTAATTAGGGACTTTCCACGAGATTTCCCCTAAATAGATCACGTGTTAGTTGTCAATCCGGTGGATTCTGGTGGTATACATGGTTCAACAATGCGGTAAGTGTACTTTAATATAGTATAAGCTGTCAATAATTGTTTGTGCACTGCTAAACTAAGTCATTTTTGTGTGATAAGCATGCTTGAGGAAGGGTCTGGGGGACGAGACTAATGTTTTTGCAGCAGTTGATGATGGCCAGGCAAAGAACTGCGAGAAGAACTACTGTGATAGTGTGATATAGGGAAAAATTCCACCCCTATACCTAGGGGCATTAACTACCATTATCTACAACTACTGTATTATGTTGCCGATATGTACATCCGGGCCAAGAATAAAGGTGAAAGTGGTAGTAAGGCTCAATCCTATTATTCTGCTGAACAGGCAAGGGAGTCTGGGACTCTGGGGACATGCTCCCTCAGGAAAGTATAAGTACTACAACTTTTTTGTTTTAATTGCTTCAAGTATAAAAATTTCAGTCAAAAGGTGATGATCAAGGCTCTGGTCTTATGCACTGGTTGGAGTGGTTGTATCGATACTGCACTGTGACATCCTTGAGGGGTTAGTGCTGGCATTGTCCATGGCAATACTATTCCATCTCCCCAAGTCTTGATGATTGAGTCCTCCATTCCTTTCTCTGCTGCTCCAATCCTGAAGTTGTGACCACAGTCAAAAGGTGACGATCGAGGCTCTGGTCTTGCATCTATACTGTACTGCAACACCCTTGAGGGGTTAGTACTGGCATTGTCTATCACAATACTGTTCCATCTCCCATATACAAGTCTTGATGGTTGAGTCCTCTATTCCTTTCTCTGCTGCTCTAATCCTGAAGTTGTGACCAAAATATTAAAAAATGGTTATAACATGATAAATTATTATGATGATAACAATTACAAATGTATTTATAGCTGTGTAGCAACTGTGAACTAGTTAGGCACTTGCAAGTTTAATTAGGTGTCTGAAGCATTTAACATGCACAGATATGAGATATATTTGTCACATGCAGGCAGTAAAGATAGATTTACTCTAATAGAACAGTCATACTACACTGTAAATTCATACTTCCGAATTTACAGTGATATGAAACAATCATTATTATGTTTGGATTTTACTGACTCTCCAAGACAATATTCTGCATTAATGTTAATTGCTCATTTCCTAAAAAATTACCTTTTAAACCAAATGTAGAGTCTATCACTGACAAAAATGAGTGATATCCACCCCAAAAAACACCTTCGCTGTAAAAAAGGCGCGCCCAAGAAACTACAAGTGCCTGGAACCCAATGTAAAAAAACAAAAAGAAAAAACAGCTCAACTAAAGTGAAAAGTAACTGGTAACTTAAAGAGCTGATATCTGAAGCGGCCAAGAATACAATTACTAAAGTTTAATCCATGCAAGAACACCTTGGCTATAATACAGATGTGTACATGAAAGCAACTGGCAACTGAAATGGCTGATATCTGAAGCGGCCAAGAATGAATGGTCATATACAACTAATCCAAAAGTTTAACACTGAACCTTTATAATTCAGCTGTGTTCTATATTCACTCTTGCTGCATCGTAAAGTAATTTCTTTTAACTCTAATTGGCTGGTAATTTGGCCGCCTTTTTTTGCTCTATTATACTGACTATTAAAAAAGGCGGCCAAATTACCAGCCAATTAGAGTTAAAAGAAATTACTTTACGATGCAGCAAGAGTGAATATAGAACACAGCTGAATTATAAAGGTTCAGTGTTAAACTTTTGGATTAGTTGTATATGACCATTCATTCTTGGCCGCTTCAGATATCAGCCATTTCAGTTGCCAGTTGCTTTCATGTACACATCTGTATTATAGCCAAGGTGTTCTTGCATGGATTAAACTTTAGTAATTGTATTCTTGGCCGCTTCAGATATCAGCTCTTTAAGTTACCAGTTACTTTTCACTTTAGTTGAGCTGTTTTTTCTTTTTGTTTTTTTACATTGGGTTCCAGGCACTTGTAGTTTCTTGGGCGCGCCTTTTTTACAGCGAAGGTGTTTTTGGGGTGGTATATATATACAAATACGGTACAAACCGGAGACAAGTTAAATACGTTTTGCGTGTGCGTGTTGTGTTTGCGTTTAAACGCGTAACCTTTATGGCTAATGCGTGCACACGCGTTTTTTTCTGTGAGAATCACACATATCACACGGGCTCTTGTACCACAGATAATGTATGCATGAATTAACTTACACACTAAGCGGTTTCTTCTATCACAAACTGAGAAGTGCAGCTACACTGACATCATGAACCCGAGCACCAGACAACGAAAGGCCATGGCCATTTTGGAGATGTAGTTAAACACAGGCTGACATTACATACTGGGATGTACAGACATGTACTGTATTTTTCCAAGACCATGTTGTGTACAAAGCGCCATGTGCTAACAATGCGTACGCATCTGACGAATAGGACAGTACTGATTCGATTTTGCACGTCATTTTATTCAGTTTAGTACTGATTAATGAACAGTAGAAGACTAACACAAGTATTAACAGTACATTATTTAACAATCTATCTACCCATTTCGAGTTTTGTGCCATGTACCGGTTAGGTTATGTATGCATGTTGTCACGGAGAATACTGGATAGTAGTAGTTAGCCAGTGAGGAAAAGGCTGGAGAATAAACAAGGTACGTATACTAATATAGCTGATCAACTCCATGTAACTGACACTGATATTCGTAGCCATTTTGATAGTCATTCAAATTACGTACTTGGTGGTGACAAGCCGTACATACGTACGTATATAGTTGGTGCAGCAGTGCCATACCCCGCCATAGCTGCTGTAGGAGCTGTATACTTTGTTTAGCGTTCTGTTAAGTAGCCACAGACCATTACAGTGCAATGCACTACTAGTTGCTGTTACACGCATTAAATGCGTGTAGATGCGTTTTGTCAGACAATGTTGCGTGTAGACGCGTTTTTTTTTATCAAACGCACACGCAAAATGCATTTAACTTGTCTCCGGTTTGTACCGTACAAAGAAAAATTAAGAATTTTATGTTCAATTAGGGATCATAGCAGGAAGGTCGCCTAACCCTGCAGATATACTAGTAGACATTTAATCCCTAATTCAGTCATGGTAGGTAGACTGAATTAGGGACTAAATGTGCACTAGTATATCTGCAGGTGTAGGTGACCGAACCTACACATACTGCATCAAAAAGAAAGGATGGTGCAGAGGTAATGTTTTTGACTGAATGCGTGCTCCAAACATCAATTACAGACTCAAAAGTGAAGTGTTTATTATGCTTCGCTTTCAGCTAGGTTCAACAGTGCTATAAATGAAGAACAGGTAGGAGAAGCGCCTCTGCAATCAATCCAGTCACCACAAAAAATATGGACATTTCTCGTGCCTCAATTACTGACTTGAAAGTGGCCATTACGCTTCACTTTCAGCTGTGTTCAGCCTGTTTCACACCACTGCAAACAAAGAACTGTATAGGAGAAGCACCTCTGCAATCGATTTAGTCACCATGGAAAATACAGACTCCAGTAGGGAAGCTATCATGCTACTGCGAGTTGACACCTTTAGCTGTCAGCAAAAAGTAATGGGACACAAAGGAGGACAAAGGTAAGTCCATGATGCATGCATTGTATGTACTGTGGTATTCCAAAAGGCACATCTCGGGATGAAGTGATGTCAAACAGTGAAAAAATCAAGCCCATAGCCTTAGCCATTATTGAGTTACACTTGTCTGAAGGAATCAGGCAGGCAGGCAGGTAGTTGGTCAGTCAGTAGAAAATTCCATTGAATAATTTAAAAAGAAATTGTAGAAATCTATTGGAAGCATTTAGGGTCATACTGAATGCACTTTTGGGCTTGGTTATACCTAACCAATACTGGCAAGGCACCAGGATGGTATTGTGGAGCTGATATTGGGTGATAGTTGTGGCCAGAAAAATCCAAGCCTCTAATATCATACAGTACGATAGTACTGTATATTAGGGACATCGAAGGTGTGGGGGCGATCCGTGATCAAGACACACGGTAGTGTGTTGTGCAGCCAAGAAAGTCGGCGACCACACCGTGAGTATATTTACAGGAAGAAAGAAAACAGCTTTTTCATGTGTGCATACCTCCATGCCCCTTCTCCAAAGCACACCATTTTTGCATTATAGCTGTCCCCCAAGTAGGGTATGCCACACAGAAAATGTGATTAAATTCGCAACAGCCATTTGTGAGATATGGGTGTTCAAAATTTCATTTTAATTTCTTCGTTTTTTTCTTCTTATGCCGTACAGGGGCTTCGATTTCTTTTCGCACACTTAGCAAAAATTGCTATAAAATGCAAACGTGTAACTCGATTGCCACGATCTTTGGCACAAATGAAAAGTGTGTAACGGTGGATTCATGTACTAAATTTGTTGTGAATCTGAGTAACATTCAAGGAGTTATGAGCGTTTATTCACGTAAAAAAGATCAAACTTCTGTCACGGCTACAGGGTAAACCAAGTAAAGAAATAACTTGAAAATTGGTGTATAGATAGGCTGATCATTGTAGCAGTGCCTTTTAATAGTTTGAATAGCAATAGAGTTATAGCGACAAAGTTATAAAGCAAAAACTAAGCATGTGTAAAATCTCGGGATCGAGATACTCTAATAGAACAGTAAAAAGGTGTGCAAAAATGTCGAAAAAAACTTACCAGAGTTCGAACCAGGGACCTCCATACCTAACACCTGCATCCTTAACCACTGAACCACTGCTACCTTGGCTGATTACCTCACTTAATTTCTGCTTTATAAATGAAATTTCTAGTTGAAATCTGCTCATAATCAAACGTTTGTAATTTCATAGATGTACCAATAGAAGTACTAGATTGTTCTAGAACATTCTATGTATGTTCTATTAGAAGTCCTCAAAAAAATGTACACTCTATTAGAGTATTACAATAATATTATCAAATATTGAATTAAATCATGCAATGAAATACATTTATAAGTCTGTCTTCAATAATCATCATTGTATCAACATAGAAAAGAAGAAATGTGAGTGAAAACAAGCCTCAAAGTCAGCCATAGGCTGGTTTTGGGACCTTATAAAGTACAAAAAGGAGTGAAATCCACACAAAAACAGCCTAGCTGTGAAAAAATGGTGCGGCCTTTAAAAGCCTGGGTGAAAAAAGTTGTGAAATCAATGGTCGCGGCCAAGAAATGGCTGCAATGATGTTAATGCTAAAAATTTTAATAATGGCTGTGTGCATTGTTAAAATTTATTAGCATTAACGTCATTGCAGCCATTTCTTGGCCGCGACCATTGATTTCACAACTTTTTTCACCCAGGCTTTTAAAGGCCGCACCATTTTTTCACAGCTTGGCTGTTTTTGTGTGGATATAATATAACACAAAAACCTGCCACGATTTTCCTCACAACGACATGACAGTATTGGTTGGGTAAAACCAAGCCTAAAAGTGTCTTCAGATTGACCCGAAACGTTTGTGTCAAGTTGCTACAGAATTTAGAAAAAAAAATTATTCAACAAAATTTTCTACTGCCTGTCTGCCTGCCTGCCTGCCTGCCTGCCTGCCTGCCTGCCTGCCTGCCTGCCTGCCTGCCTGCCTGCCTGCCTGCCTGCCTGCCTGCCTGCCTGCCTGCCTGCCTGCCTGCCTGCCTGCCTGCCTGCCTGCCTGCCTGCCTGCCTGCCTGCCTGCCTGCCTGCCTGCCTGCCTGCCTGCCTGCCTGCCTGCCTGCCTGCCTGCCTGCCTGCCTGCCTGCCTGCCTGCCTGCCTGCCTGCCTGCCTGCCTGCCTGCCTGCCTGCCTGCCTGCCTGCCTGCCTGCCTGCCTGCCTGCCTGCCTGCCTGCCTGCCTGCCTGCCTGCCTGCCTGCCTGCCTGCCTGCCTGCCTGCCTGCCTGCCTGCCTGCCTGCCTGCCTGCCTGCCTGCCTGCCTGCCTGCCTGCCTGCCTGCCTGCCTGCCTGCCTGCCTGCCTGCCTGCCTGCCTGCCTGCCTGCCTGCCTGCCTGCCTGCCTGCCTGCCTGCCTGCCTGCCTGCCTGCCTGCCTGCCTGCCTGCCTGCCTGCCTGCCTGCCTGCCTGCCTGCCTGCCTGCCTGCCTGCCTGCCTGCCTGCCTGCCTGACGCCTTCAGTCAAGCGTAGTGGAAAAGTGGCTACTCTATTTTTTTTTGCAGAAACATTTCTAGTTTGCTTAAGAAAAACCTTTGGTATATTGATAAGCATACAATGCTTGTGCTATTGTCTTACCTTTTATCCTTCTTTACCATGGCCATCAGTCAAGGTTCTACCACTGAGTGTTAATTTTATTCGCAGAAACGTTTCTAGTTCACTTAAGAAAAACCTTTGGTATATTGATGAGCATACAATGCTTGTGCTATTGTCTTACCTTTTATCCTTCTTTACCATGGCCATCAGTCAAGGTTCTACCACTGAGTGTTAATAGACTACAGTACGGCTTCCATACCAGTGTATATTGCATCAAACTATTCGAATACACATGGTCGCCGGTTGCACCAAAAACACACGCGTGCGTGACTCGCTGTTAATATCGATCAGAGAGAGCAACTCACGGCGAACTATATAGCAATGTGTAAGTCAATAAACATAGTTTATTTAGTAACAATGTTAAACCGATTTGGGTCCTGCTTTACAGATTATTCGGGTCTGACCCCACGTGCTAAATTAAATGTTACTACACGTCATAGTGTAGCTCTGCTTCTTTCGTGAGCCACGCCCACTTACGTAAATTAAAGTCTGTAGACATATGGTAGCCACGTCCATTCATCAGTGTATAGGTATGCACGAATCCACGCCCACTTATGTAAATTACTGTCTGTAGACATATGGTAGCCACGCCTATTCATCAGTCCATAGGTATGCATGAATCCATGTCCATTATTGTCAGCAGGTTTATGTAGAGCCACGCCCACTGATCAGTTGTTATTGTATGAGTCATAAGCTAGTATAATAGTGCTGTGAGTAACTCAGCAGATATTTAGTGGTCATGAGCTTGCAAAAAAACTTCACAAACAAGTATAAGAAAAAAGGATATTCACTTCTCATTGTTTTACAGTATTTGGACAATACGTACTGCTCCGATCCAGCTTGTTTCAGTACTTTTTATTGCAGCATTATACACTGTCCCTAATCTAATTGAAAATTCCAAATCTTTTCTTATACTTGTATGATATATATATATATATATATATTTATTAGTTTCTATCATTGTAGAATGGGATTGTATGATAAGCCAGAGGAATCCCTTTTTAATATCCTGCATGTACCCCTGACACAATATACCCCTGTAGCATGACATAAATATATATATATATTTTTTATTTATTAAGGCTTTACAGCACAAGTGCTGAAGGTCTGTAGGACACCTGGTCCCACAGCCTGTTTTAAAGTTGTTACAAGAAAGTGTGTTTGAAAAGGTGGAGAAAGGAGAAAAATCCATGACTGGACCTAGGCAGCCTTGAACCTGCAGCCATCCAATTAATGCTCAAACGCTTACAGGAGTCTGCCAGGCGGTCAGGATGTTTTCTCATTGTCAATTTCATGTATATGTATCCAAGGATACATCTTGATCTGCTCTGTTCTCAATCCTATCATGTACTGGTACCCTAATATCTTCCTTGCGTGACTAATTGTTATCAAAACCCATATAAATCAATGCAAGAGAAAGTATTATCCATAAGTACGTAATTCTTTACTCACTTTAGAATTTGCGAAGAATCATGCAGCCCAAGAAGTCAGTTTACCACACTAGTGGGTTATTTACAGGAAAAGCCATATATTGCAATTTTCACACATTTGTAGTTTTGTGCTGCTTTTATGAAACCAGACAATTCTTGATATGAAAATGCTCTCCACTTTCGGTAGTCCTCATACTAAATCAGACCACAATTTTACCAGGCATTCCCAGATATGAACCTTCAAAAATTGGCTGAATTTCTTCAGGTTTTCTTCTTAATTTTCTTTGTCGTTTTGTACAAACCTTTTGTGATTTGAAAGAAATTGAGCTAAAGATCAGTACAATGAAAATTCCTACAATGTAACAATTATGTGATTGAAATGTGCTAACAAAAATGATTACTTTCCATGACAAACCACTTTTATATTGTTATTTTATTTTAAGATAGTTAGGGTACAATACGCTTATAACCTGCGCAAGGTGGGATTGAGTTCCATACATAATGTGCTTACATAATAGAATATCTGAATGCATTGATGGAAGAAGATTAAGTTTTTAAGATTGGATACTGGGCAGTCAGCTCAGCTGGTTGCCCATGGGGTGAAAAACCTCAAAAAGTACAATCACATGCATACGTTCTATTGAACTAATAATCACAATAATTAAGATTAAGTAAATAAGTAAATTCGTCTATGTCTCTTGATTCAATCACATTAATTGGTAAATTGTTCCGTTCTTTAATTATTCTAGGATAGAAACTGTACTTATAAGTGTTAAGGGTGGCTTGTGGCAGGATAAAGTGATTCAGGTGTTGTTACCTTGTGTGAAATTGGGTACGTTGGTAATGTGCGGGAATAGAGATAGGTAGTGAGTTGTTAATTATTTTGTGGAACAATGTTAGCCTTGATGATTGACAACGCTGTTGTAACGTGGGGATGTTAAGGATGGATAATAATAATGTAACACTGATAGTTCTAGAGTATTCAAATAAAATTTATCGTGCAGCTCTTCTTTGTACTTTCTCCAACTTGTACGTGTCAATATTATAATATGGATCCCAGACTGGGGCGGCATACTCCATGATGGGTCTAACTAATGTCATGTATGCTGTTCTTTTAGTATTAGGTGGACAGTTGTAAAGATTTCGTTTTATAAAATTCAATACTTTGGTTGATTTATTACTTATCGTTGTATATGAGAGGACCATGACATATTATTATTAATTCCTACACCAAGGTATGTATGGAGTTTCTTAATATCAAGATTATGACTTGATAGTGTGTAAGCATGTTGTAGAGGAGCCAAGGAACGAGTACACTGTAGCGCAGCACTTTTATCAACATTTATTTTCATTTGCCATAACTTAGTCCATTCACTTAATTTATGTAAGTCTTCTTATAGTTGTTCTGTATCTTGTGGTGTTGTAATAGGCTTATAAATAACACAATCATTAGCAAATAGCCGAACTGAGGATGTAATGTTTTCATTGATGTCATTGATATAAACAAGGAACATGAGAGGGCCTAGAACCGTACCCTGTGGTACCCCAGACTTAACTGGTGTTGCTTTGGATGCTTCACCATCAACTATTACTCTTTGCTGTCTTTTAGTCAGCAGGATGAGATCCACTGAAGAAGAGGTCCTCTTACACCGTAAAATTTCAACTTGTTAAGCAGTCTTCTGTGTGGGACTGTATCAAAGGCTTTTGAAAAGTCTATAAATACTAAACCGGTTTGCTGTTTGGCATTCATGGATTGTTGGTTCTTGTCTTGACAGGAGTGGTTGGGCCTAAATCCATGTTGTAGAGGGTTCAAGAGGCTTTGTGATGTGAAGTAGGACATTATATGGTGAAAATAATATGTTCCATCACCTTACAAAGGACTGACGTCAATGAGATTGGTCGATAGTTTGCAGGAGTGCTTCAGTTTCCCTTTTTAATGTAATGCCATCAGAGTATAATTATAGTTAGTAATTACGTAATTGATCTTTGTAAAGTGATTATAAATTGTAAGTGTGATTGATTACTTTTCGATTATTATTCATTATCGAGCTAGTTGTTACTGCTTTACATTGGTGCCGAAACCCAGGACCGAACCAGGGACCTTTACAGGGGTAATGTTAGCTGACAACCAGTCTTGAGGGAGAGCAGCATGTTCTAAAGATTGGGAGTAAATTATTTGTAGTACAGGAGCAATTGCATTAGCACAAAGCTTGATTACTTTGGCAGGTATGTGGTCAGGGCCAGGAGCCTTTGCAGGGTCTAGTCTCTCTAGTAGTAGTTGGATACCATGGGTGGTAAAACTGAGATTTTGTATTGGAGGATGAACAGAGTAATCCAGCTGTGGTGTATTGGATAGATCCTCAGTTGTAAATACAGACTGAAGCTGATTATTCAGAGCACACGCCTTTTGTTTTGCATTAGTACAGATTGTTTCCCCATCCTTAAGTGGTGCAATGCCAGTGTTATCTTTTCTTTTTGTCTTGATATATGACCAGAATCTTTTTATACTTTTAAATAAATCATTGAATAAGTTAGTGCAGTAGTTACGATGTGAAGTTTCTAGTAGAGATTTGACTTCATTTCTAGCTTGTTTGTTTATTACACCAGTCAGTGTGTCTACCTGTTCACTTAATTTTGTCGTATAGACACTTTCTTAGTTTCATTTTGTGTTTGATGGCTGGATTAATCCAAGGTAGCTTGTCACGAGATCTTACGAGTTTAGATGGAATGTGCTTAGAAATGGCTTTTCAATTGCATGTTTTAAGAGCTGCCAATTGTCCTCTACTGAGTTCTGTAATGGGTCTGAAGCACTGAAGTGCTCTTGAAATTCTTGAAGTTCATTTTTTAAAACTAGATATATCACCTTTATGATAGAAATACACTCTACGAGGAACTTTTTTGTTGATTGAAGGACACTTGCAATTGATAGAAAACATAACTATTTCATGATCGGACATTCTGGGGAAAGTACAGACTTCTTTGATTAGTGATGGTGTCAATGCAAGTACAAGGTCAAGTATGTGGTTTTGCCTAGTTGGTGAATTGACAATCTGTTCCAAGTTGTGGTTATTTATTGCATCAATGAAAACTTCATTTAAGTTATAACTGTAGGTTGGGTTTGGTAAGATGGTGCCATGACCGTCACTTCATTCAATGCTGGGGAGGTTGAAATCACCAGCTAGAATAAAGTTGCACTTTTGGTGTTTCCTGGTTAGTTTGTCTATTGATTCATAAAATTCTAGAATTGGTTGAAGATCAGAATGTGGTGGTCGGTAATATGAGCAGATGTAAAGTGATGGAGAGTTGTGAAGGTTTATCTTGGCCCAGATAAGTTCTGCATTATTATCAAAGGTAGGTTCTTCCATGGTAACTAATGTATCCTTGATTCCCAAGAATACACCCCCTCCCCCAACTGTTCTATCTTTTCTATAAGTGGTGGGAAGATTTCTGATGATGAGTAGGAGTCGTCAAGATGTGATTCACAACCCACTATAATATCAGGCTTGTGTTAATGTATGAGGCCACAGAGTCTAGCTTGTCTAGATAATGATCGTAAACTACAACAGTTGACACTGATCACTTTAAGTACATCAGGAGTTATAGATGGTTTGTGCTTATTAAGTTTGGTCATCTTATTACTACTTTGATTATTTGAAAAAGGGTTGGAGACTAGATCAGAACATTTAATGTTACATTATCAGTGCAGCGAGAGGGACTCATTGAGGCTCCCGCTACACTATCTGTCTGTTTTTATCCTATACTTCTTTGCACCCTGATTCGTTTGTATTAACTGTAGCCTCATTGCTTTACTTTCTTCTTGTTCTGATGGAGTTAGGTCAGGAGTTATAAAGAGGTTGCGCACATGATCTGGGTTTTCTTGTACCCTAAGCTTGAGTGTATAAAGTTAGTGGATGAGATCATGTAGAATTAGTGTTAATATCAATGTAATGACAGAAATTGACTGGAGTTTTTAAACCAGGCATGTGCCCACAGCTGGCCGCTGTGGGCGTGTGCCTGGTTTACTGAAATTGTTTTCCGTGTGTGTGTTTGTATGCATGTATGTATGTATGTATGTATGTATGTATGTATGTATGTATGTATGTATGTATGTATGTATGTATGTATGTATGTATGTATGTATGTATGTATGTATGTATGTATGTATGTATGTATGTATGTATGTATGTATGTATGTATGTATGTATGTATGTATGTATGTATGTATGTATGTATGTATAATATTATTTGTTTGTCTTTCCGCACCCATGTGAGCAAAACTTTGTTCACTAAAAACAGCCTTTATATGATAAATAAAGGCCATATAGAGCCTGTATTAAACTTCTGGGAAGTTAAGCTTTGGTTTAAGATGGCTAATACGTATACAGGTGAAACAAGTTTATAAGGATGTGGTGAAGGCCTTTCCCAATGGGCTCTACGGATGTCAAACAGCTGAAAAACAACACAGCTGGCCTCCTAGGCTACTGGGTACTTTGTGTTGAAAATGGACGTGCCTGTACATACGTGAATGAAAATGAAGAACAGCTTTGAGGCTTTGCCTGAAGAATTGAAGAATTTGTGTAAGAAAATTTTATAGACAAACTATAAAACATTTAAGAAGTTACTTCTGTGCATTACTAGCGGTTTTCGAGGTACACCTCGTTAGCAGTGCTTAGCAATGTAAATTATGAAATATTTCATCAATTATGAAATACAAATTACTATGATTCAATATTAGTTTAGTACACTGCCAGTTAGGTTTGTTTGTGCATAATTTTTAGGAGTAGCACAACATCAACTTGTACAACATCAACTTGTTTTATGGATGCACTCTGATGTTGTTGCCATGATACCAGTGTAGGCCACTTTAATTCCTTCAGGCAGTCATCAGTATTCTTACTGCACTTGTACAAAGTGGAGTCATATTTACTCTTTTACTCTTTGCTGCTCTATGCTAAACAGATTCTGACAAGTTGATATTCTTGGCAGTATATGGGGACCACACAGTGCAGCCATATTCCAGACAAGTTCTCACTAAAGCTTTGTGTGCCAATGATTTCACAACATCAATGCATGTCACACATAGCATGACTCAGCCTATTTAAGCATAGTGAGGCTTTCTGAACAATTCTCTGGCAGCGATCTATCCAGTTTAATTTAGAGTTGATCACAGCACCCAAATACTTTGTCTTAGTGACTCAGTTAATGCATTCCATTGAGGGAAACTGGTTTATTTGAATGGTAATAGCTTTACATTATTTTTATGAGGGTTGAGATTTAGTTGCCAAAGAAGAGATCAGTTGTAAGTATTGTACAAATCATCTTGGAGCTTAAAACAACAATCCTGTGTAGCATAAAGTGAGACATCATCAGCAAATACCTTGATAGATGAAGACTGAACCACAGATGTGATGTTATTTATATATATATATATATATGATGAACAACAGTGGCCCAAAAATGGAGCCCTGGGGAACATTAGATAAGACTGGGAGTCAATAAAAAAACTTGCCATTGATAACTAGAGGTGTACCGATATGGGTTTTTGGAATGTACCGATATCCGATATTGATGTAACCAAAGAAGCCGATAACCGATAGTCGATCCGATATTTGCATTAATATTTTAAGTAAACAAAAGTGTACATTTATCTACCCTACAACAACATGTGCATGTAAGCTTGGGTTTCTATTGTGCACTCCAGACAATTAGGCACACACAAACATTTTTATGTATACTCCCATGAAGCCTAAAATGGACATTTCTGCATTACTCCGCATTCTAATAGCTCGTGAGAAAGCTGGTACAGCAAGTTTCCTTGGTCATCCTGTGACCCTTCTTTATTACAAAGGTACTCTATAACTGCTTCATTTGTAAAGACTGTGATAGGTTTTCCAGCAACAAACACTAGAATCGTGTGTATTTATATGGCTTTTCGTAGCACTTGTTGCAGAGCGAGCAATAAGCCACTGGCACTAATGAGCCACATGAATAACTTAGAAAACCAATGCATAATCCATTTATGTACAAACTATTGCTACTGTATAAATATCGGTAGTGATATCGGTCCTTCTGTTGTTCTGTACCGATACCGATATTGGTAAAAAATGCCATATCGGTGGCCAATATTGTAGCCGATCCGATTATCGGTACACCTCTATTGATAACAACTCTTTGAAAACAAAAAAAAGATTGATCCATTGTTATAAAATTAATGACCAGTGAGCTTGAGATACCCTAGCAGAGGATAAATGTACAACAAATGGAATTTTGTAGTGAATTGTTTCCAGCAGCTGGGGATGGTGGCAAGAGAATCCCGGAAAAATGCACCACTATCACCCCCTCCTCTACTCTGGGTCCCTTACCTGGATTTAAGAGAAATGATATGAAATTAGTACAACCAATAACATTGTGTACACTTGTTGTGTGTATGTCTCATACTTGTGTAAAATTAATGTGTATATGCTTTTAAGCATGTAAAATAGTACTATGTGAGCACATGTATACCAGTTATAGCAGGAGCTTATGAGCTGCCGAAGGCAGCGAAGGAGCATGAAACTCGGTGCCATCACAATCCCAATTACGTCACATCATTTGAAATAAATTGGATACGACACGCACAAATAATATGTAATTGGTATGCGTCAGAACGCACCAGCTGCCATAGCTGAGGTGGAAGTGAAGACCAGTTCGAAATGCTAGAGGGCGCCTAACCAGTGTTGGAGAGAAGTACGCTTCACCGTCGCCATGGGTCACTGCCAGTCGCCTCCCTGTACTTCTTCTGTGACGCCTTGGTGTTCCCTCATTGTTGAAGCATGGCATGCTTTGGTGACGGTTCAGTCATGTACTTAGGCCTCCTCGACAATGAACATGGCCCGCTATGGCTGAGCTCGGGATACTACCGCTCCTTGATATTTTGTCACACGCAATTCCGTATACGGCTTCCAATAATGAGATTTTAGTTTCCTTATAAGGAAACTAATCAGCAGACAATTTGGATTGTGATGGCACCCTGCCGGCAGCGTATGTTTCATACTCCTTCGCCGCCTTCGGCGGCTCATAAGCTCCTGGCTATACTGATCTCCTTTACAAAAAGTGTACTTCCTTTACAAACAACTTGTGCTGTAAGTGGCAAACCACCAAGTGTATTTGGCTGAAAATATCTCTATGAAAGATGCCTTCCCCAATAGCTGCCAATGTCTGAATTGCACTGGACCTGTCAAGAAAGCAAAACTTTGATTGCAGGATCAATTTGAAAAGGTGAAATTTTGGTAACAAGTTGATGGCATGCACTATAAGCACATTTAGCATGCACAGACAGTGCAACAGTAAAAGGTCAAAGTTTAGAGGAGGTTGTACAGTATCCCTTAGCACATAAACATACCAGCCAACTTGGGACTGGTATAACACAACCCCACACTGCTAAGAAATGAGAGGTGTGCAATGATCAAAAAATTGCCTACAAGATTATTAAGATAAGCGATTTAAAATCTTATCAAAAAGCAAACCAATTGAGTATGTGGGATCTGACTTTATTCCAATGGTGCAGAGGCGTAGCTAAGGGGGGGCAAGGGGGGGCATTTGCCCCCCCATCACTAAATGATTTTTTAAAAACCTTCGTCACAAGTTTACCAGTATTAAACTGACACGCAAATGACTGTAAATTATGTACACTACTACGCGGTATCACCAGGGGTTGCTAGTGAATGCGCACACACAACATTCAACTCGCTCGTGAATCCATCGAACGAAAATATTAGAGACATACTTCTATATTTAGCCTAGATTACTCGCGTGATAGAACATTTTTGAATCTAAAAAGAGTGACCGGCTTCTCCGCGGCAGGAGTCACAAGTGACAAAGGAGACCAGATGACGCTACGAACCTACTGCCTACGAGGTGATAAAGTGTTAGCTAAATAAATGTACCAA
Organism: Dysidea avara; assembly: GCF_963678975.1. Lineage (NCBI taxonomy): Eukaryota > Metazoa > Porifera > Demospongiae > Dictyoceratida > Dysideidae > Dysidea > Dysidea avara. The sequence goes on from NC_089279.1 coordinate 3,980,291, forward strand.
GTTTATTTTATCGAGTCGATCACACTGAACCTTTGTACGTACGGCAGTGCAGTCTGTTTTTACTTTGTCAGTCAGTCAGTCAGGTGGATCAGTCAAGCTTACAAGTTCTGCTAGCAAGACAGGTGGGATTTCGTGCAATACATGCATTTCAATTTCGCCGAGTGAATACGTCATCCTGTCAGCAGTGTGCTAGGACTGCAGCACAGGCTGTGGCTAACGTAAAGTAACCTGTATTTGCACTAAAGTATTAGCTCTACCGGACTGTGGATGAATTTGTTGGAGTACAGTTGTGGCACGTGCGATGATGCTCGACGAATATAGCTACCTTGATTGGAAGCAGTCAGTACTGAAATAGTTACGTAGCTAGTTCTTTAAGCTGTAATAATACAACTCCGTATGTTGGCTAGCCCACCATTGGGTCATTAGCCTTTTTTGCAATCATGAATGATTTTGAGTGTTTCGTGGGGGTATGCCTGCCCCTCCATCACCTTCTGGCTAGCTACGCCCCTGCAATGGTGGTCGAGTGTTTAGAGGTGTGGACTCTATTTGCATCAAAGACATTTCGGGGAATTGTCAACCGTACTACCCCTTGCAGTGGTGTTCCTCCTATACTTGCGGGGAAGGATTTACTTCAGCAACTTTCTGTTACTTTATGGTTGAACAATGCCTGAAGGATTTTTTGAGGTATTGGGCACTTCAGGGCATTGACATTGATGACCATCCCCCTTTCCCTTAGTTGTATCCCCCTGCTTGTAGTAGTTGTAGTAGTAGTAGAATGTAGAGTAAGTAGATAGTTATGTAGTTTTATTGGTTGTTGTACCCAGGGATGTGCCCAGGTTTAGAATAGTGGTGGCTATAAAACAGACTTGAAGTTTAGGATGGCTATAATTACAAAAGTTAGTGGTGCATTTGTACTGAATGGTGAGTAATAGTGGTGGTTATTTTTGGTTGAGTGGTGGCTATTTTATCTGAGTGGTGGTTGGTCCCGACCACTGCCGACCATTGTGGGCACATCCCTGGTACCCTATATAATCTGTTTTGTTTTATTCTGTATTTGTTTCACTTCTTCCATTTTCTGTACATTGAAAGAAACTACATGACAGTGTATTTAAAAAGTTCTGTCACCTCGTTGGTAAACGTAGATAAGTGGAAATTTACTGAAATTTGGATTACTTTTGAGATTAGGATTTACAGATTCTCTTTAATGGCCTACAAAATTTATGTTTCATTGCTGACCCTTTGCTAAGAAACACATCTGTAAATAAGTGAGCACTAATAGAAAGTACAAAATGTGGACGCTAGTAGCTGGCCTGGATAATCTGCACTTATTTAAAAAACCAAAGCCATTTCAGTGAGCAAAAGATTTTAGGTCACGGAGAGCTTGTAGCATGATAAAGGTTTGTAAATGTAGTGATAGACACTGTAGTATGATTATGTATTGTGATTTTGACATTATGTAATAGGTCATGTGAGAGATTTGTTTGTTTGTGTATGTGTGTGTGTGTGTGTTTGTGTGTATGTGTGTGTGTGTGTGTGTGTGTGTGTGTGTATGTGTGTGTGTGTGTTCGTGTGTGTGTGTGTGTGTATGTGTGTGTAATTATAGTGTGTTATGTAACAGGTCGTGTGAGATGCATGTGAGAAACAATGTGATTGTGCATGGCATACTTTGTATGATTTTCAATCAGTTTCAATCTTGTAGAACTCTATATACTAGTATTTTAAAAAATTGTTAATTTAAAATGAAGTAGGGATCTAGCTATGCAATAAAAAGTAGTGAAACAAAAGATGAATGATGGTATTACAGCATAGCTCGATGGGAAAGTCCCCTACTTTGGCACTGATTATAGCTAGTGTGCCAAAATAGGGGACTTTCCCATCGAGCTATGCTGTAATACCATCATTCATCTCTTGTTTCACTACTTTTTATTGCATAGCTAGATCCCTACTTCATTTTTAAATCAACAATGTTTTAAAATACTAGTTTGTTTAGTTTTTTGTTGTAGCACAGCTGGTTACAGTGTAACTTGTAAGCTAGCTATTAAGTTCCTGTATAGCTTATTAAAATACATACTGTGCCAAAATTGGAAGCACATAGGCCCATATTAGCGTGCATAGCTTACCTTTGATTGTAGTAGCAGTGGCACTCAGATCTATGACCTGTCTCAGTACGATAGTCTGCATTCTATTCACCCGGACCAAACAAACAGGCTCTTTTAGTTGTCTGGAGCTTAGTATCGACTAACAGGATGAAATAATACAATTTCCACTCAAGTACTATCCAATCACTCGCTGATCTCACCATCCGGCCACGGCACTGAATGGTTGAGTCAGTGTGTTCAGAGGAACAAGCCATCAGGTATCAGTCCGTATATTAAGTTGCAGTCCAGGCGTTGGCAAAAGTTGAAGTGATAACTCAGTAACCTTAATGTTTCACGTGCAACACTTGAAATTATAAGTGTCCCACTCTTTCAGCAGCATAAGCGCTTTCTGAAATGATTTTGTGGTGTTTACAGAAAAGTGTAGATACGGAAAATTAACGCCTTGGTATAGTTTCAATGCTTGAAGAAGATGACAACCAACCTGATTGAAGATAAAAGAAAAGACAAGGCGCACAGGGTGTACACTTGTCGGAACCCAAAAAGGCATATCCCACCAGTGAGTTTGTTGTGGTGTAAAATGGTGACTGTGCACTACTTCATTTGGGCTCTAGGCTTGCAACTGTGGTCAGTGAGTGAGTGAGTGAGTGAGTGAGTGAGTGAGTGAGTGAGTGAGTGAGTGAGTGAGTGAGTGAGTGAGTGAGTGAGTGAGTGAGTGAGTGAGTGAGTGAGTGAATGAGTGAGCGAGTGTGTGAGTGAATGAGTGAGTGAGTGAGACGAAATTTCAAGTTTTGGAGATTTAAAAAAAATTCTATATCCGGTCACTAATAAATGTTTTCTTGTTTTTAATGCTGTATTTCATGTTAGATGGACTAATATTATTCCGTGAAGGTGATTTTCGTGTTGTAAGATGTCTCTAGGATAATTTTAAAGGCGGCATTTTAGGCGGTGCGCATCATTTTCAGAGGGATCCCTACTTAAATAGTACTACCGTACTATTTGATAATACTACATTGTGACAGGAGTCTACAAACAATTCTTTTTACATTTTCAAGTTGTATGCCACTGTTTTGAAGCGATTTGCCCAGTTTTCAGCCTAACACATGGCTAATTCCCAAGTGGCAGTACCTGAGCTGTTTAACTTCAGCCGCCCCTATAAATAGGGAGAAATGGATATGCTGATTTGATCGCTTTAGATTAGCGTCAGGAATTCACAAAAGGAAGAGGTCTTACAAGTAAACATTATAATAATACTTGATGGGCAATACAGCGGATGACATTCTGTGATCCTTTCAGATCACAAGACTCTTATATAGAAATTCGACAGTTACTTCATCTAGTGGCACAACACAACTTTTGAGTGGGCTCGATTTAACATACGCAAACAAGAACAGGGTGAATCAGTTGATGCTTTTATCACAGCACTATGTGAGTTAGCTGAACATTGCTCCTACTGCCATCCGCATGACAAGATGATCATGGACAGAATAGTGGTGGGCATCAGAGATTCCAACTTCTCTAAGAAACTGTAGCTCGATGACAAGCTAACTCTGGAAAAAGTGTCCAATGTGTCCGCCAATGTGAAACTGTTAAGCAGCAACAACCTTTACTTAGAGAAGAGCAATGAAGTGGACACATGAATGATATTCCAATTGGCTCTATTTGAAAGAAAACAGCTCTCAGTAAGTCACTTCACACATGTTATGTCGATCACCTACAAACACTATGACCTGAGTTTGAATATACTGTGGTAAAACACCTATTCACGAACATAAATACTTTGCAGCATGAGATACTACATGTCATCTATGTGGTAAACTGGACAATTTTCAATCTGTGTGTTGAAGTTCAACACAATGCGTGAGAGATATACACACATACAACCCAGTTTCACAGGCTTGTGTTAATTTACCAAGCAACTACAATGACCAAAGTGCCAATGGGTTCGTTGGTGCAGTGACTTCTGAGACACCACTACAAAATCCATGGGCAGTAACAATCAACTAAATAGTGTACCCATCAAATTCCACATAGATACAGGAGCTGAGATCATGGTTATCTCCAAGGTCCTTTATCACAAAGTTGGTTCCCCTCCCCTGACTGCACCAGATCAAACCCTCAAGGGTGCTAACAAGCAATCTCTCAGTATAAAAGACATGTTTGTAGGCTGCTTCTAGCCATATACTATCAAGTTCTCAGATGGGGCTAAACCTTTCTCCTTACATGTGCCCCACTGGGTAGCTGTACCACTTGTACCACTCATGGAAGCAGTGAAACAAGTTAAATTCTATGGAACAATTGTGTGTTATTGCTTTGATTCAAGAGCCAACAGCCTGGTGCTTGGGGACAGTGGTTGGTCAAGTGTGAATCTGCGTGGACTTAACCCAACTCAAGAAGAGCATCTGTAGAGAAGTATTCACTTCCAGCTGTAGAACAAATTCTCTCACAGTTGGCAGGCGCCACAGTCTGGACACAAATTCTGGTTTTTGGCAGATATTACTTGCACCAGAGTCAACTCTTCTGACAATGTTTATCACACCCTTTAGCCATTATTGCTTTCCTAGACTTCCCTTTGGGCCCCTAAATATTTCAACAGCAAATGGTGCAAATCCTCAAAGATCTGGATGGTGTTGTGTGTCTCATGAATGACGTCCTAATATACGGCAAGATGTAAAAAGAGTATGATTGCCGTTTACAAGCCATGCAATCCACTGGTATGACTCTGAACAAGGCAAAATGTCAATTTTCTCAAAGACAAGTTCTATTTTTGGGGCAGTTAATTATGGAACTGGCATCAACTCAGATCCAGCCAAGGTTTTGGTAAATAGACAATGCTAACTCCTAACAACATTTCCAAGTATAGATTTTTAGACATGGTTAACCATCTCTTAGCAAATTTATGCCATGCTTGGCTGACAAGATGAAACTCTTGAGAGACTTACTCATGAAAGGCCATCATTGGGTATGGGGAGCAGTGCAACTGAAGGCATTTGAAAACTTAAAGCAGATACTCATATCCAGTCTGGTACTTGCTTTGTTTAATCCAAGATCCCCTACAGTGGTTTCAGTTGATGTATCTTTTTATGGCCTAGGGCGCATGCTGCTTCTATGACAACCACAAGGGAACTTACAGCCAGTCGCATACATACCTCGTTAGTCATCCACCACAGAGCATAGATATACTTCAATAAAATAGAAATCTTTAGTTTTAGTGTGGATCTGCAAACATTTTGCAGACTACTTATTATTATTAAGGCTTTACAGCACAAGTGCTGAAGGTCTGTAAGACACTTGGTCCTACAGCCTGTTTCAAGATGTTATATTAAGTAAGTTGGAAAAAGGGGAAAAAATCCATGACTAGACTGGGCAGCCTTGAACCTGTAGCCATCTGATTTATGCTCAAACACTTACAGAAGTCTGCCAGGTGGTCCAGGATGCTTTCTCCTTGTTAATTCCATGTATTTGTATCCATAGGAACCTTAGGGAGTGAATTATTATCTCAAAGTACACCTTGTGGACAATATTTATTAAGGCTTTACAGCACAAGGATTTACAGTACAAGTACTTATTAGGCTTAACTTTTCACATTAACACCGACCATAAACTCTTAGCCCCACTGTTTAGCACTAAAAGTCTTGATGAATTGCCAATTCAAGTTCAGTGGTTCCACATACAAATGATGCAATATCGCATGTTCCAGGAAAACAACTTCTCATTGCTGACATGTTGTCTTGGGTACCAACAGACCCCCCAGTACCAGTAATCTCCAATTTGAAGCCCAAACTCAAGCATTTGTCCACACAGTCCTACAAAGTATTCCAGCTACTGAACAGCATCTCGCATAAATCAAATAAGCATAGTCAACAGATGAGCAAGTGAAGCAATACTGCCAGACACAGTGGCTTAACAGAACCTCTATCTCTAAAGAAATTCTTTCATACTACCTTCACTGGAAAAAAAATCACATTTGTGCCTGTAGTGCATATATAGTGCATATTAAGCAAATATTACATTCACTTATGTGCTCATCATATTTGCTCTAGAGTAAATTTGTTATTTGCTTCACATTTGTTGTTGAGTGTTGGAGAAGATAAACCAGATTTGCAGCACATGTGGCCTGTATTTGTGCAATTTCACGCACATGGACAGATGTAGGATAGATGCTACAAACCTGAAGTGCATGTATAGACATATGTAGCATACACATGACAAATTTCACTTTTAGCTATGTACAGTAGTTTGATTTGACAATTAATTTGATTTGAAAATATAACATGAAAATAATTAGACAACTCCATTAACAGTTTTTTTCTACTTTCAGTTCAAATGAGTTTGTTACTAGCTGAAAAGTTCACAAGGCTTTGGTCTTAATATGTAGATTCTCCAACATAACTCTGCTTCTTGTGCTACAGCATCTATTTTGTTGTTAAGTGACTTTCCACATCCTGTAATTTCAGCTTCTTTTTTCTGGTGGACGATTAGATGTCTCATCTCTGTTGGTGCATTAGCTGCCACCAGAATCTTTCCCAATTACTTCATCGATTGCTCTTAGTACTTCTTCATACTTTCGTTCTGATTCTGTGCCGATAGTTGAAGAATTGTGTAGTGCTTTACACACTTTCTTTCTACAAAATAATATCTGTAACACATTGTAATACAAGCCACAGCAATTCTTACAATGTGCCTTCTTTGTCTTCTCCTAGAATGGCAGCGCAAGCTGACTGTTGTCATGTTTCTCTCCTGGCATAGGTGACGTTTCTGAAGTCACTGCTCCTATCAGAAAATGGATAACTGTACACACAGAACACACATTTTTTGAACACACGTTTAATAGTAATATAGCTTCAGTACTACTTCATCATACTCTCCCATGTGGGAGAGTATATTGTAATTGATTTGCTGGGAATTATGTGGTTTCTTTTTTTTGCAGGTTTACTACTGGCGAGATACTCAGAGCTAAATGGTGATGTTAACTTGCAGATGAAACCTTTGTTAAGAATCTAAATTTAGACCTAGGCAATTTTGTTTTACCAACATTTTCGGCAAGTTATGAATGAAAATGTATGTGCGTCAGCTGCTATCTTCACTCCTGTGCTAGCAATGCTGATGCCATACACACTATTCAATAGCTCTTCAGCCAGGGGAAAAAGTGTCTAGGGGGTAAAATCTGTATTCTGGACCGTTGGGCTGCTATTCTCCTCTAAAGGTGCAAACTAATAGCTATAGTCACATCAACGTGATGATGCTACCCGAATAATTTCATCACTATTACAATACAACTCACGGATGACTCTTGGAGACTTCAATTGTTGTTAGTTGCTCTCATACGATTCTAAACTAGTAGGAAGAAATCTATTGAAACTAATTAACTCTCAGTTATGGTATGGATTTCTGCTGACTTAGTTTCTGAGCGGTACTTGCAGTGATTATCACTTAGTAAAACTCCATAGACTATTCTCTCCTTTCTAACCATAAGCATTGTTGTACGGAATGGTTGGGTGCAGAATCTACACAAAGCTATAAAAAGATGGCACATAGTCCGAGCTCAACGCATTTGAACAAATGGGTATGGTCATACCACTGTTCATTGTGTATCGGGCTATTGAAACTCAGCTGTATACCCAGCTATGCATTTGTAAAGTCTTTTAATTAGTCATTACTAAGTTGCATTAGTTGAGTATTACAAGACATGCAAACCTTGTTAGCCAGCAGTACTGCGTGAGAAAGTTCTATGTCACAATTAATAAGCCACTGTAACCTTCCTAATATGATTCATAGCATGTCAATTGCAATGGTGCAGTATACAGTGCTTGTAGCCATGTTTTGTACACTACAGTATCATTGTCAACAACATCGCACAATAGCTGAAAGACATTTAAATACATGTATTAAGATTTTTAAATTCTCAAATCCCTTCACAAATCAGCTATGTACATCGAATACTGAACTCATAGAACTGATGTGATTTCATCATGTTGTTAAACCACATGGGTATCGGTTGAAGTGATTCTATTTGCAAATATTATCACATGGTTATCGCATGCATGATTCACCTTACACAATGGTGTATTGTTGTTACAGGGGTTTGTGAAGTTCTTGCAAATCCCGTAATTAAAACCTTCGCACATATGCGTAATTGTTCTTACATTTATCTCAAGATTTATCACCATAAACTAGAACTGCCTACTCATATCTACTGGTAGGTATATTCAAATGCAATATGGCACAATAGTTCATGTATCGTACATGTAGACACATATTTGTCACCTCATATTTCAAACTTTGCACATGCACATAAAATGCAGTTCAAATTCCAAGGCACAAAAGCAAGTAATGGTCATGTTTACATGAGCTACAGTAGCTACCGTATCACATTCGAACATTATCATGATAGCAGATGACATTCGTTCAGGATAAAAACAAGAACAATAACGCGCATGTGCAAACGTTCAAATTATGAGATTTGCAAGAACTTTGCAAACCCCTGTAATACGCATGCATGTAGTACATGTTCAATTTTCCGGCCAACAATGGTGATATCATTCAGAATCGCTGTAGTGGATGCTCTAGAATGTAAGTAAAGTTTGTTCTCTTTGTTCAGACAGTAGTGATTTCAATAAAATTGCAAAAACAGGAGGTATGTTGTATACGTTTGTGTAGTGCAGTGAACATATAAGCCACGTTCAGTGAGCGACCTTCCTTAACTGCATGTAGAACCCGCGTATTATCCATGTGCAAAAGTAAATATCAACTATACTACCACGTCATTGATTTATTAATATTAAGTTGTATTCATAAACGATACAAAGAGAATATACGTACATTGCATTGACAGTGTATACATAAAAAATATAGACATGATACATCTGTTTAATCTTTACATACTTTGATCTCAGCAATGTTATTCTTACTAAGCAAGACCATACCAAGATGGAGCAATGAGCCACTTGATAGCCATTCCATATATAGCATTCCATTATAGGAACTGTGGAAATGAGTGTTCTATTAGGGCATTTGGTCTAGAGTGTATACTCTATTACAGTATTACAACAGAATGCTCTATTTACATGAATTTTCTCCTGTTATTCCAATGATTCTACATGTGAACATACCAAGGGTCCAATGACTTCTGATAATGGACAGAACACTATAATTGCAGAAAGTCTTTTCATATCAAAACAATCCATAATTTAATGGAAATTCTACAGACAAGTTACTATCCTATAATTATAACTGTCACAATTCAAGTATGGTAGGACCTCGCTAACCTGCTCCACCACTCCTGCCAAGAGAGCACTCAGTCATTCCTGGAAAAAATTTATTGTCAATTAAGTATTACCTTATCCATAAACACTGTGACACTTCAATACATTTGATACAGACAATAGTAGTTAATAGATACTAGCTAGTATTGGCAGCAATTTACACTCCTTTACAGATTTTGTTAAGTTGCGGGAGAGTATCTGCACTTAACAAATGCTTTTATTTGTCGTTTTATCAATAACTGCTTGCATGCATATGTTTTCTTGATTACCATCCAATGAAATCCTTTCAACAAATCTGTCAATATTATGGTAGTAAATTAAGTTTCTCAAGCAACATGTATTCATACTTGAGACTGAAATGCTCGTGTAGTTCTTCTACAGTCTTATCATCATTCAATTCAATATGTCACGGACAACTTCCTATGATCAGTGAATGCTTACTTATAAGCAAAAAATGCAACTTACACTATTAAAGTATCTTGGTATGTGAGCAGTCCTTGTCACATCTTTACCAGTTAGAATAAGCCTTTGGTCTATAGTCTGGATACTTCTTGTTGTACTAGATTCAACACACCTTGGCCTTCTTCAGATGAAATATGAGCACTGAAATGTTATCACATAGCCCAGTAACTGAATTGTTTACATCGTTAATGTTGGTCACTCACCGCCTGGTTGATTATCAGTACTCTGTTGCTCTGAGTATTCTTCTCCTCCCACAAGCTAATAATTGTGAGGGTGGTTTGGTATCTGTACAGGGTCTTGGCTACCTTTTGGGATACATCTCCAACTGTACTCAAAGCCAATGTGAAAAAATGGGCTTTAATTTGAGACAACAGATACTTGGCTATAAGGAAGAATTTGGTGTCGGGAATTGTTTTACACCACCAAGTTCTTCATACATATTCAAGCATGGACTGACAGTGTGTTACTTGCTGCACATGCATTGTTACTCCAAATAATGCTCTTTTCTAGACAATGCTCTCCTTTAGCTAGCAAAAGTGTGTGTGGTGTTTGCTCCCACCATTAACTATGTTTAAAGTCTTTAAATTTCATTAAACTTACGACTCGCTTGTATGGCTGAGGTAATGGCTTTGTTATAGCTTGTCCCAGCGCCAGTGTTGTTCTAGCTGCTGGGCATCTGTCACTCATAAAACATCACAGCCACCCTGACGATGGGATCTAACAACAATTTTGCTCAGCGGAGTTCCTCTGGAGGCGACAGTATTTCTCAGTGGAGTGCCTCTGGAAGCATACTGGGAGTGACAGGGATTCTGGGTTTCTTCCATGATTTTCACACAGCACCTGTTCGTCACTTGCCTGTGCTTTCCCGTGACATGCAGCATGTAAGCTCTTTTCTTCATGGAGGCCTGGATGGAGGAACACTCTAGCAAAAATAGTGCCGAAACCATGGGGAATCATTTGCTGTTTGAGTTTAGACGAAAAAGGAGGACCTGTTTGAGATCCTAAAAATACGGACTCATCGTAAATAAATGCCGCTTGTCCTGGCAAGCTGTAGGCGGAGAACTGACTCGGCGGTTATGAAGATGACATGAAGCAATGTTAGAAGAAGTAATGGGTTGGGCCAGTTCTAACCTACGTAATAAAGGTGATTTGGTGAGCATGCAAGGTAAAAAAGTAGACAATTGACATAGCCTGTGACATACCGGGAAGCCTACTGACACTGGCTCATGAAATATGGACAAATTCCACTCAAAATTCCATCAAATTTGCAAGATTAACTGCCAATGAATGGTCAAATCGGACCTATTATTCTCACTGTTTATAATTTATGCCAGATTCATTTGTCTCAGGTGTGTTGGTGTTGTTGTAGTGAATCAAGTGATCAGTGATTAAACTGCTAGCTATACGTAGTACCCTGGATCTAATGTATCAGTTCTTTGTTTCTGCTGAAATGCTGTATGGGTAGATTCTGTTAACTCAGTTTCTATATGCATCTACACATGAATATCTGTGATATTCTGAGGGACTATACGGATGCTGGTTGTTTAGTTTCAAGAGTTACGATGATGGTATTTCCCCATGTGCAAACAAATAATCAAGTTGAAATTTGGTTGTTACCTACAAAATGTAAACAGTGATATAAACTTATCTTTATTTGATTAAAAAACTTTTGGTACATCGTCTAAGATTTTACTAGAGCAAGACACCTTTCCTCCAAGCAACTTACCAATATTTTATCTCTATACTATACAGAGATTTGTGTGATGCAGTCTTAATTGTTAAACCTGTACCACTGTATACTCACTACATGGATTTAGCAGTAATAAAGTTTCTTGCCTTTGAACTTTTTACCGCATGTAAATCATCAATCCAGTCATTGGTGGTTTGGAGAGACAGCATCATGGTAGGAAGTATATATTCAACATGCATTGAAGCGTGTTGGATTGGAAATGATTGCCGTATATTAATGTGGTCTGTTCTGTATGTTATAATATCAGAAGCTGCTGATAGAAAATGAATACAAGGAAATTTGTATGACAAAAGTACAATGATTTGAAAATCCACTGCCTCTACCAGCTCAGCTCAGGCCAACTTATTTTAGTATGATACACTTAAAAAGCCATTTGACCAGCATCACTTCTACTAGTGATCAAAATCAAGTGCATTTCCGGCAACTGAACACTGAAACAGAGGCTGTTATTGCTGTATATCTGTCATTAAAATAAATTATTTCTGTAATTTTATGCATGACAACTCAACATGTGTTTGGTATAGTTGATTTATACTTAATACAGTGAGTTTTTGTAGTAACCCACTTAATATATAGCAAAGAATATAATAGTGAATTGAAACACAAAACTACAAGACAACTACAGCAACTGAACACAGTACAAAAAGTAAGACCTATATATACAAGTAATCACAATACAATTAATTCCCTAGTGTCTTACACCCAAAATGCAATTACAAGAAATAATGTGTGAGCATGAAACCCAATAAGTACAGTTACCACACTTCCTCCCTCTTAAGAAGAAAAGCAGTCAGAAGTTAGGCGCTGTAAAGTGAGCTGGAGCTCTGTGAATACGTGAAGAACGTCGCAATAATGGAGTATTGCATGGGACAGTTGGAGTAAGGTCATCTGCCCAGTCATCAGTGTGTGGTTCATTATCAGAAAGTGGAACAGATATAACATGATCACGAATGTGGTCAACATGTCGATGAACAACATGACCATTATCCAGTTTAACCATAAATGCTAATAGACCACGGGCTTTTGTCAGTGTTCCAGGCAACCAGGATTTACCTGAAGGAAAATCACGAACATACACCGTATCTGCAATGTTGAAACATCTCAATTTGGTTCTAAGATCATGATGTTCTTCTGAAAATGCTGTTTCTGATTAACTCTCCTCTGTATTGTTGTATCAGGGTGAAGGAAGGACAAATGAAATCTAAGTTGTCTACCCATCAACAGTTCAGCAGGGGAAATGCCAGTAGTAGTGTGAGGAGTGATGCAGTAGGTGAAAAGAAAACGAGAAACTCTTGTTTGTAAAGAACCTGGAGCAGTTTTTTTTTCAAGGATTCCTTCAGTGTCTGAACTGCACATTCAGCAAGGCCATTGGTGGCTGGGTGATATGGTGCTGATCGAATGTGGAGGATACCATTCATTGTCACAAATTCAGTGAACTCTTCACTGGCAAATACAGTTACGTTATCTGAGACAATGGATTCAGGAATGCCATGAGTAGTAAACATTCTCCTCAGACTCTCAATGGTAGCTGTTGAGGTAGTTGAATTAACAATTGCAACATCAAGCCATTAGGAGTATGCATCAACCAAAATAAGTAGCATCTTCCCTTCAACTGGTCTGGCATAATCAATGTGTAAACGTGACCAAGGACAGCGAGGCCATTCCCAGGGATGCAATGGAGCAAGTGGTGGAGCATGGCCGGTTTGTTGGCACTCATTGCATGATTTCACAACATCTCCAAGATCCTTATCAATCAGGCCACCAAACAAAACTTCTAGCAAGATTCTTCATTCGGGAAATTCCCAAATGACCTTCGTGCAATAATGTCAGTACAGATTGCCTGTCAGCTGGGGGTACAATCGCTCTACTGTCTCGTAGGATGCACCCATCTTGCACACTCAGTTCATTTCTGTGCTGATAGTAAGGAGCAAATTCATCACTAGTAAGTGCCTGCCATCCATTCAATACAAAATTTCTTACTCTTGATAGGATCGGGTGTTAGTCAGTCCATTTCTTGATGTGATTTGCAGTTATTGGTGATGATTGCAAGTGTTCCAAAAGTAAAATAGTTTCACCAGGTAAGGGAACATCTTGTGGGCTTTCTGGCAGTGGTAATCGACTTAACATATCAGCATTTGCACGGTCTTTGCCTGGTCTGTAGGAAATCTTGTAATCATAAGCTCCTAAGGTTAATGCGCACACCATTTCAACCAAAGGCTTACAACCAACTCAAGAGAAGGTACGTGCCATTACTGATGCTCCTACCCCTGGAAATGTGTCACAGCTCTGTTCATTCCTTGGACTTGTGAACTACTACAGCAAATTCCTACCTCAGCTAGCCACAACCCTGGCTCTTCTTTATTTTCTGTTACAGAAGAAGTCAAAATGGCACTGGGGAGAGAAACAGAAACAAGCCTTTGAAGAAGCCAAACATCAACTTTCATCCACAGCCTTACTAGGTCATTTCAATCCTAACTGTAGGTTAATTTTATCTTGTGATACCTCCCCATATGGGGTAGGCACTGTTTTGTCACAGAAGGGTCCAGATGGCTTGGAGCATCCTATTGCTTTTACCTCAAGATCACTGGCTCCAGCAGAATGTAAATACTCCCAGCTGGATGATAAAGAGGGCTTCAGCATTGTTTATGGTGTTAGGAAATACCACCAATACCTGTTTGGCAAACAATTCACCATCCCGTCTGACCATAAGCCCTTCAACACATTTTTAGAGAATCGCACCCTGTTCTTCAGATGGCTTCTACCAGACTCCAGAGATGGCCTAAGTAATCTACTGAAGGTAGCATAAAAGAGCACTTCTCTTGCTTCAGGCGAAGCCCTGCTTTTTCTAGGCGGGTCAAAACTTCTGCTAGGTTGTTAAGATGCTCAGTCTTAGTCTTGCCTGTCAGATGTCGTCGAGGTAAATACATGTGTGAGGTAAACCCTGAAGGATGCTTTCAATGATTCATTGAAAGATAGCAGGAGCTGAAGCAATACCAAAAGGTAATCTGGTATATTGGTACAAACCTCGGTGTGTATTGATAGTTGTGTATTTCTTGGAGTCTTCTTCCAGGGGTACTTACAAATAAGAATGTGCCAAATCCAGTTTGGTGAATTCTGAAAGAGAAGCCAACAAGTCATCAAATACAAGGTAAAGGATAACTATCAAGCTTAGCTGTTTTATTGACAGCGGTAATTTTGTAATCACCACAAAGGCGGATGGAGCCATCTTGCTTGACAACAGGAACAACAGGGGCAGCCCAGTCAGAATGTTTTACTGGTTGGATGACTCCAGCCTGTTCCAATCGATCAATCTCCTTGTCCACACGGTCCCGGAGTGCATAGGGAACTGGTCTAGCTTTGAAAAATTTGGGTGGTGTGGATGGGTCAATATGGATTTTGGCTGCAATTCCAGTAATTAGCCCAAGCTTAGGTTTGAACACTGCAGAATGTGAGTCAAGGACTGTTTGCAGTTCATCTGTAACATGTACTCTGTGGAGCTATGACCAGTCCAAACAAAAGTAAGCCAGCCAATCACGCCCAAACAAACTGGGGCCATCACCTAGAACAATGAGAAGAGTGAGCTGCTGTTTTTGTTTATTCACTTCTACAGAAACAGAAATAACACCAACTGGTTTAATTTTCTCGCCAGTGTGTGTCTTCAGTGTAGCATTGGTTGGCTTCACAGAGGGTGCCTTATGGTTGGGCCATAATTGTGTAAATGTGTTTTCACTTATCATCGACTTAGCAGCACCAGTGTCAATCTCCATGGTCAGGTTAACACCATTCAAATAACAAGGGTTGATTGGTGGTTGAGTTAACAGTAAACATTATGTACTCATCATAATCCTTCCCCTCGTCCATATGATGGGTTTTCTTAGGCTTCCCTGTGTGTTTGATAACAGTTTGTGGCTTCTTTGAGTTCTTGACTTTACGTCTACAGACTTTTGCCAAGTGTCCATTTTCCCCACAGAAGCAGCAAACAGCATCTTTGTGTTGACATTCTGGAGCCTTGTGACTTCTTCCACAATGGTAGCAGATTAGTTTCTTGACAGCTGTGTAGTGCAAGTCAATAGGATTGCGGTGCTGTTTGGAGCCTTGAAGATCAATGGTACCTTGTTCTGCTGTTTGTACTAAGTCAAAAGCTTTTTATAGGTCAAGTTTGGTTCAGCCAACAGACATTGTTGGATGCGACTGTCATCGATGCCACAGACCAGTTGATCTCTAATCATCTCCATCAGTTTGTCACCCAATACCAGAAATTTGAGGTCATGGGCCTACTGATTAAAAATGAAATTGACATACAGTGTTGTATTGGCAATACATGTCAAATAGCTGTGTACAATGTCCACTTTGTAGTGAAGGTAATGAAATATGTATAAATAGAGGCTAAATGACCCATTTGGTAGGATTGAAGTCTGTCTACATGTGGCAATACAGACTATGGTTCAGTAGGCCCAAATGTATGGGTTTAACATACAATAGACTCACTCACCCTACGAAGTCGGTTTAATCTGTATGTAACCAATCGTTTTCACCTTATGATTAATGTGTAGGCTAAAATCTTTGCTAAATACAGCCATCTACTTGTGGTTCCAGGCCATCCATAAATGTACAGCGATGCTCCAACAAATTAGAAACTGCTACAGTCTTTGTTGTATTGCCTACGTCATTCATCATTATTAGGCAAATCCAGCACTGACCTTACTTAGAAAGCTCAATCCAACTAATTATAGGTGTTCTGTTTTCTCCTGCAAGTAAACTACGAAAGTAGTAGCTAGCTGAAACTGGCGCCAAATGAGATTGTCTACTTTTCAGGGTATATTAAAATCACATACATCGAGCTAGAAAAATGCTTGTAATAAAATCAGCAAATTATGATGGGTGTTGTTTTAAACTAAGGCGTTTTGAGCACGTACACGGTGCAAAACCTAGAGCATGCTAAAGCATGCTCTCATCTAGGGGGGTCTGGGGCATGCCCCCACAGAAGATGTTTTGAGAATTTACCCATCTGAGGTTAAATCTGGTGTAAATTTGGACCAAAAATTGCTTGACTAGTTACGCTAGCGATAATAACAAAGCAAAACGACTGAAGTATGATGTGATAGACCAGCTTCCTACAGGACAAGACACTTATGGCGTACGTGTTGTGATACAGACTACATTATAGTCAATCAGCTCAATTAATTTAAAAATGCAATAACACGCACACATGCATGCACATTATAAACAATCGTCAGTTTAGTAGGTGACTTGTGGCTTCCTGATGAATGGTTTTGTATAGACGAGCTGCAGTCTATAAAGGAACATGTACTTGTACATTACAACAGAAATTGGAAAAAAGAAAGAAGCAAACAAACAGTTTATATCTCACAGAATGTTCCTTAACTAAGAAAGTTAAAACACACAAACAGTTATTTCGAGTATCCCTTTGATGTGGTTAACACTCTAGGTATAAATGTGCCATGATTAAACCATGCACATGCACATGTGCAAGCACTCACACACACACACACACACACACACACACGCACACAGACACAGACACACACAGACACAGACACACAGACACAGACACACACACGCACGCACACACACACACACACACACACAAACACACACACACACAAACACACACCTACATACACAGTATGGCTGTGAAGTGTACTAAGTGGAAGCAAATTGGTTAGTGCAAGATAATATTGTGGTTAGGGACTAAATGGCTTCAAACCCTTTGGAATGTGTTGGTTTCAATCATTAGACATTTATTCCAGCATATGCATTGCTTTAAAAGCATCGCATTCAAAAGTGATTGTATTATTTGAATATTTTACACAGGTTGCCTACACTAATTCACACGACCAAAAAATGTACTAAATTTCTGGTAATGCATAATCACAGTGTTCTGAAATTTTCTTAAGTTCAGCTACATAGGTTGCCACTGATTCCCCATGTTTACGAAAATGAGAATGAAACTTGAATCACTGTACTGTAACAGACGGTTTTGGCTGATAGTATTCAGACATCAGTTTGATCAAATCAGATAGAGATGTGTCTTTTGGATCATTAGTAGCTGATAGAGAATGAATTAGCCTGTAAGTGCGTGCACCACATGCACTTAGCAATATAGCTTGCTGTTTAGCTTTATTAGTAACACCAGCAACTATGAAATGTTGTTGCAAGTGTTCTATATAGGATTGCCAGTCCTCAACTTGGCTGTTAAATTCATCAATAGCAGCAGGAATTGGAGTAGCCATTTGAATCCTCGTCACCAATAGGTAGTAACCCACTTAATAGCAAAGAATATAATAGTGAACTGAAACACAAAACTACAAGACAACTACAGCAACTGAACACAGCACTAAAATAAGACCTATATATACCTAAGTACAAGTAACCACAATACAATTAATTCCCTAGTGTCTTACACCAAAAATGCAATTACAAGAAATAATGTGTATGCATGAAACCCAATAAGTACAGTTACCACAGTTTTGTAAGCATTTGTTCACATGATAGTGAGCTATAGTGCAAAGTGTACTTAGTTTAATTATAGATATACTATACACATAGGGATTGGAAACGGAACTCGCGCACTATAACATCCGTGTTTCGGTTTGCGTCATAGTGCGGTTGCTAAGGACGATGATGGCAAGCAGGTGTGTCCGTAGTTTATCTGTTTGTCGCTAACTTCACTTCAGGATGAAGCAGTTAAGTCTCCCAGGACAATAACAAAAGTTTGAAGAGTTTGCAAGAGTCGTATTTCGGCGAATTTCGGTAGTGACACATTGGACGCTGGTGCATGATTTATCCAGTTTGTTTAGTGACTGATTTCAACAACCCGTGACCTTGTACTGAGTCGTATATTTGAAAGAACGGACTTTAGATGTATTCCATACCATACCATACTGTCCTGCAAGTGTGTCTGCAACTAGCTAATAGAACACTTGGTCCACCAAGCCACATTCTTCAATTCCCAGTCCAGGTCATTCTATGATTTCATAGATTTGCAGGAGGCCTGTATGGAAGCTTCAGTACTTACGTGGCATTATACTACAAAGTGGATAAACATGATTGATTGGTCCCAGTATGACTTCAGTTAATTACACAAGCCATTCACCATTGCTACAGAGTTGGCTAAAGGTAACCGCACCAGTACAGCCAGACTGTGTTAAGCCGACATTCCTCAGGGCAGTGGGAGGCATTCCTCAGGGCAGTGCATTGGGCCCTCTCTTATTTTTAATATATGTTAATGACTTACCATCTCAAGTCACCGGTGGTTACTGCTACAGTATGCTGATGATACCACTATTATATGCAGTGCACCTACTAAGGATGATGTAGCTTCATTAATGAATAGTCAGTTGAAGTTAATTGACCAGTGGACCAGTGCTAATAAGATGACTGAACTACAGCAAGTCATCTGTCATGTGGTTTAGAGTGTCTAATAGAAGAGTGCCACATGGTTATCCACCAATTATGATGGATGATGTTATACTATCTGTGGTGCCCAAACAGAAATACCTTGGTCTGATATTTGATGAGCGTTTAACATGGTATTACCATGTCTCAAAAGTGTGTCATACTATTTGCATTTGCTTTGTAAACATCGGCATGTCCTTACAGATGACTTCTTGAAAACTCTCGCAGAAAGTTTAGTTTTTTCTCACTTGATCTATTGCCTGCCTGTGTGGGGTCCTTCATTGCCACATTGTTCATTTGAACGCATCAAACGTATGCAGAACCGTGCTGTCCGTTTGTGTAGATGTCTTCACAAGTATGACCATGTTAGTCATCATTACCACTCATTGAACTGGTTACCTTTTGAACTATTAGTCCAGTATCGCTCTCTTTGTGCTCTGCATAGAATGTTCAAGTACCAACGTTTACCATTAGATCCACCAATTGTGTTTGGTAGTACACACTCCTACCATACTAGAACTTCTGCAATTTTTGCTCAGCCGATGCGATGTCGATTGTCTTTTGCACAAAAACATTTTAGATATAAGTCAACTATGTGGTGGAATGCTTTACCTGAGGAAATGGTGATGGCAAGAGATTTTTCTGATGAACAGTTTTTATGTTTATTGTCAGTTACTTAATTGATTTTGTAATTATTTTCTGTATGTTTTGTGTTGTATTCTTGTGGTTGTATCATGTGTCATGTACTATATACCATAATGTGTTTTTTTGTTGTTGTGTGTACTCAACCACTGCCGACTGGTTTTGAGTTTAAATTATAAATCAAATCAAATAGACAATCCCTCACACTAACTAACAAAGAAACCATACACTTTGAATATTTTAACTGTACAGTGTAATATGTGTACGTTGATTATGAATTACGTGTGCAATGTAGCTAGCTATAAGTGTTTATGTCACTTCTTTTGAAAGTACACGTACTGTTTAAACATATAATTTGGTAGTGCATCTTGAGCTCTTGCTTGTTGGTCATCAGTACACTGTCATTTGGTGTTCTTTGATGGATGTCTAACCATGTGGCTTTGATGATTTCTTCAAAATTTTGTGTCTTATTAGAAGATTCTGTCTTTCATCCCCGTGCCGTACAGCTTTGGTTTCAGAGCAATCCAACACACACTTTACACCCCCCAAGTGTGGTAGTAGTTGATGGTATGGTAAATTGATATCTAGCATTGGTCATGGGCCTACTAAAAGTCCACAAGTGTAAAGTGGTAAGCAGTAATTTTATACAATATGACAATTGATACAATAACTCCAAGTTGCCTATTACACTACACACTTGATATAGATTTCAAAACAAAGCTACCTAAGCTGCTTCCCAACACAGAGAATCTGTGAAAAGTCTACAAAAATGAGACGGTGTGGCCATAACATAATTCGCTTACCTCTTGACATACTGGTGGCTTGTTTATTGCGAACAACAGCCTCTTGTGGTTGCACACGCATTCCTGTTATTGTGTACAAGGCTAGGTTAACCAATTCGTCAAGTTAAAAGTCGACAAATTGCTAATAGTTGGCAAATAAAGCCATTAGAAATAATATCGTGCTCGTAACTACGGACAGTATCTATGGCGACTAACTAGCGCAAGCGAAACATGGATGATTTTTCGAGCTCGTTACGTCACATTGGGAATTTGTACAGAGACGTCACGTGAGTTACTTCCGTTTCCAATCCCGTTGTAAAGTTTAGTATATCTATGGTTTAATGTGTAATTCATCTTCACTTCATATTTACATCATATTCTTATCATGTGTATCACACATAGGACACACTAGTAAATATAAGGTACATATATATGTGCCATGGGATTGCAGATGAAGTAAATGTGTAGCAAATGTATTACTAAATGTACTGCACAAAACCATTAGCATACATATATTGCAAATATCGCATGTGATCTTTGTAATATTCAAATCATATTCTGGTTGTCTCACATATGATGCACATATAGTTAACTATATTTGCTTCATATGTACTCTGTCGCACATATAGACAAATACATAATTTTTTCCAGTGCTTGTTCATACAGAACTATCAACCAAAGATGGTTTGTTAATGAGAGGTTACCGAATTGTAATTCCATTGCAAATGCAGTTTGAGATTTTGGACAAACTACATAATGGTCACCTTGGTACAGTGGAACCTGTCTATAATGGTCACCTTGAGACCAGATATATCTGGCCTGTATATACAGGTGGCTGTTATAGAGAAAACCTGTATAAGGTGGTCTGCAGCATTTTAGTGGCTATGACTGTTATAAATGAGTAATTATTATTAAGAGGCTCATGTCAATCGCAATACAGTAATAATTTTACTAGTCCTTATACAGAAAGGGCAAGGTGAGCTTGTTATGAATGTTGGTTATAGCTATTGAATATGTTTAAGCAATGAAGCCTGATAGTTTGTATAGCATTCATTGAAAGGCAGGAAATGTGATAAGGGTGCATTAATTGAAACGGTGCCTTGGTGTCAGACTATTGGCTTAACAAGCCACCATAATAGGAAGCAACCGCTATACGAAGGATGAAGTTATGTATACAGTGATTCATAGGCGAATTCTTGGTTGGCCGTTATATGTGTTAGACAGATGACCGCTTAATGCAGACCACAATGCATACATTTGTATGGGAAAATATTTGGGACCTCGTGACCGTGGCCGTTATGTAAAGGTGACCGCTTAATCCAGTTGACCGTAACACAGGTTCCACTGTATTACAAAGTGCCGGGCTTGAGCCAGACAGTCTGTTTGGTTGCCAGGACTTGCAACTCATTTTGCAAAAAAACTTAAGAACTGCACGGAATGCAAAACCATTCTTAGAGTGCTGCACCCATGTTGTCCTCTTTCTTACATTATCTCCCCCTGGCAAAAAGTTGACACTGATTTGTTTGAATGGAAGAAGATTTGATAAAGGACTGCTTTTCAAGGCTTGTTGAATTATCTAAACCGAGCAGGCTGACACCAGATGACATCATTCTTCACACTCAGAGCACCTTTGCTCAACATGGTATTCCTGAGGTTGTGTAATCAGACAATAGTTCTCTATTCTGAGTGGATTTTTACAGGAAATTCACTATTAATTATCAATTTATTATATAAGCATGTCACCACTGACCAGTCCATATTTTTCCCAAGGTAATGGGGAAGCTGAATGTGCTGTTGGTACAATTAAGAATTTACTAAAGAAGGAAGGGGATCCTTATCTGGCTCTCCTAGCATGCTACAGCACTCCTCTTGAGATTGGATACATCCCTACACAGTTTCTGATGAATAGGGCTCTCTGTACAACAGTCCCAACAACACAAGAGCAGAGAAACCCGAGATTTAAGACAAGACAAAAGAACACTTTTGATAAGCACCATGGAGCCAGAGATTTGCCACCTCTCAAGACAGGACAGTTAGTTTGGCTACAAGAAGCTAATGTTACTACACTACAAATATTAGGGAACAAGTTGCTCCTAGATCCTACTCAGTAACGACTCCACAAGGAAGGTGAGAAGAAACAGTGATCTAATTTAACATCCACATATGGCTACCATCCTAATCCCCCAGTGAATATGACTTCTGACCTGCAGTTTGCAGAAGTATGAGAGTAACAAATCCTCCCAAGTGGATAATATCTGATACGAATGTGACGTAATCTCCTGTAAAGGGGAGATGTAGTAATAGACACTGTAGTAAAATTATGTATTGTGATTTTGTAATTATAGTACATTATGTAATAGATCATGTGAGATGCATGTGTGTAATTAGGGAGGGATATTGTGACTGTCCATGGCATATGTTGTATGATTTTCTATCAGTTTCAATCTTGTTTATATACCACTCTATACATAACACTACAAAGTTAATAAATTTTGTATTTGAGGCTTTAGAGATGTATGAGAATGGCAGTGAATGTGCATTAGCAAGTGCAAATAGTCGGTACCAGCATGGCTGTGTAGGTCTATGTTGTATGGACTGAACTAGTTGACTCATACATGTACATGCACCACTAGTAGCTGTATCATGCCGACACATTCTGTGGCATGCACTATTGTGTCAATTAATTGTGAGCACATGTTATATGGTGTCAGAAGTGACTCTGAAAGAACTGCACTTACAATGTATCACTCCAGCCTCCACTGCCATTTAACTTCAGTTCTCTGGATGAATGACCCAAGTGGCATTGACATTTTGAACAGTTTCGAGTAGCGTCTGGATTGTGCAAAGAAGACAAAGACAAGTAAGTATGCTTCTGTATTGTTTGGGCAAAGATGCTGATAAAGTCCTTACTTCCACAAACTTTTCTGGCGAGAATTGCAAGAAATATTCAGAGGTGCTTGGAAATTTGAAGGCCATTATAAGGTGCATAATAACGTAATATTTGAGCATGCATGTTTCAATGCCAGAGTGCAAACTGAGGAGGAATTAAGTACATCACTAGTCTCTACAGCATGATAAAGCACTGTACGTATGGCACACTGAAAGAAAGGATGATACAAAACCAGCTAGTAGTTGGCATCCATGATAGAAGTTTGTCAGAATGACTCCAGATGGTGAATCATTACCCCAAGAAACTTGTTTGCCAAAGAGAGGCAGTTAAAGAGCAATAGTCATTCTTAAAGAACACTAAAGTATGTCAAACAAAACCTACAGGTACACCTATCCACACTAAGACAAAAGTGTCACTGTGCTCCAGATGTAGTAAAAGTCATGGTAGAGACCACTGCCCTGCTAAACATGTAACTTGCAATTGTCATGGACATTTCGGCAAGATGTGCTTCTGTAAAACAGTGGCAATGCTATCTAAAGACACTGCTGATCTTGAAGATGATGCCCAAACAGAAACATCCCAATGTTACCTTGATGCCATAAGCGACAAGTCTGAACAATCCATCACAGCCCGGTACATCCGAGCAATGATGAATAACAATAAAGTGGTATTTAAGGTTGATATAGGAACAGAAGTCACTGCAATTTCCAAGGAGGCATATTATCAGAGTCTCAGTATGAAGTTTGAGGGGTACAACAATATGGCTCCCATAAAGCAACAACCCACTGTATAGGCTTAGCTCACCACAAAATGGCCAGGAGGGTTTAGGTCCTCTTGGAGTGAAGAGTGCTAATTGTGCAGACTGGCCTGCGAAAATAGGGCATGTGGGCACATGAAATTTGCCTAATTTTTCAAGCTTTCATGGCTCATAACTTTTGATACCATTAAGCTATGGCCATGAAACTTTCAGCACTTACTCATTTAATTGGCAATAGAATGTAAGTTATAGAATGCAGATATTCTATTCCAGTACTGAGATATGACCCATTGTGTGACAGGGTGTAGTTTGTGCCCACGTGCCCTATTTTCGCAGGCCCAGTCACAATTAAGATTGACAATTGGATACAACTGTTTTAATGATTGGATCCTCTACTTGCTCCTGACGGTAGACCTACAGATGCTTCTCGATAGCTAGTAGATGGGAGGTAACACTTTGTATACAATATTCAATATCCTCTTGCTGTGATAAACTCTGGACATTTGAGGGGAGTATATTGAGGTGCCCTGGAAAGTAGATAAAGGTATTTACCAGAAATATGAACAACAGTGTAATTAAACCTAGAGTCTAAATTGGAGTACTCATGGGGGAAGATTTTCTAAGTGTTTGCAAGTCAGCAGTGGTACAAGGGGCTTGCGGTCTGTCTCTGGTGGGGATGCAATTTCCAATAATGTAGCTACTGAACTTCTCACATGCCCAGGCAATAGCCAGCACCTCCTTTTCTATTTGGGCATATCCACATTCAGGGTTTGTCACAGAACAAAAGACATATGCGACTGGGTGCCAAGATGTGCCCTTTGCCTGAAGAAGTACTGCCCCAAGACCAAAGGATAATGTGTCTGCATATATTTTAGTCTACACCTTGGTCTGGGCCCCAAAACCAAGCTTGGTTGGTACTGAATAGTGTACACAATGGGGCAGAGAGTTGGGAGAGTTGATAACTCCCATGAACCTCCGTAGTTCAGTAATATTTGTAGAAGGAGGCATTTCATTGATGGCTGACAGCTTCTCAGGATCAGCAGAGATACCAGATTGGTTGATAATGTGACCAAGGAAGGTAATTTCTGTTTTACCAATTCATCAGTTAAGGGTCATTCCAGCATCATGAATTCTATGCAGCACAGCTTGTAGTTGAGTGTCATTTTCGGTATTGTCACCACCAAAAACTAATATGTCATCCAAATGACAAAGGACTCTGGGAAATATAACTCATCTGCTTCTGAAAATTTTTGGGGTGCTAGATGTCCCAATGGTTAGGTTATTAAAACAATAATGCCCAAAAGATGTAATAAAGGTAGTAAGATGGCCTCTGTTCTTAGCTAAAGGCACTTGCTATTGGCATCTAACTTTGAAAACATCCCCTCCTTGAAGTCGAGCTAAAGTGTCTTCCACATGTGGCATGGAATGCACTTCCCTAAGCATGGTCTGGTTTAATGGCTTTACATCTATGCATATGCGAACCCCTCCAGATTTTTTTAGACTACTACCATGCCAGTACACCAATTGGTTGGCTGATCAACTTTACTTATAACTCCTGTGGCCTCTATTGGTTGAGCTCTTGCTCAACCTTATGTCTTAGGGGAATTGGCATCTGGTAGGGTGAGAACAGTACATATGGCTTATCATCTTGTTTGATATTTATTTCATACAAGTACACAAAAGTTTTTGGAATTTTTAACTAGAGTAGGGACCATAGAACATCAACAAAAAGTACTGAAACTACTGCACAATATTAAATCACACAGTAAAACAATAAGAAGTGTTATATCCCCATTGTGCTACCATAATGGAAATGCACAGTAGGGATATAACACTTATTGTTTTACTGTGATTTAATATCATGCACTACTCTAGCTTGTTTCAGTACTATTTAGCAATGTGCTTGGTTCCTATTCTAGTTGAAAATTCCAAATTTTTTGTGTACTTATCTGTTACCTTTTTTTGTAAAATAAAATTACTGGTGAACCCACACATACTGCATCAAAAAAACATGGTGCCGCGCTCCCCAGCTATCAATTATCTGAAAAGTAAGATATCCATTACGGTTCGTTGTCAGCTATGTATGTTCAACCCGTTAGACAGCATCACAAATCAAGAACTATTTGAAAAGCACTTCTGCAATCAAAGTAGCCACTATGAGAAATACGGACAATTTCTGTTATGAAGGAAGCCATCACATGCTACCACCAAATCAATACTGTTCACTGTCAGCAAAGATGAATGGGACACAAAGGAGGACACTGGTAAGTCCATGAAGAATGTATTGTATGTACTCCAGTATGCCAAAAGACACATTTCCGGCTGAAGCAATGTTGAACAGTGAAAAAATCAAGTACATGGCCTTATCGAGTTACGCTTGTCTGAAGGCAGTAGAAAATTCCGTTTAATATTTTTTTAAATAAAAAATCCATAGCGACTTGATGAAAGTGTTTTGGGTTGATCTTAAGGCTTGTTTGGGCTTATTTTTACCTAACCAATATTGCTTCTTCATTATCGTCACGGCAAGGTGAGGCTAGTTTTTGGTGATGCTTTTTCATGGGCCATGCCCACACCTTTGTGGTCCCTACTATACAGTACTATTGTACTGTATGATTCAGCTTTTATTGTTCCTGGCCCTTGAAATAGTTTTGGGAACTGAAGGAATACTACTGGTAGTGTCACCAACAGCATCGACCTTTGTAAGTAGTAATATGCTTATATAACAATATAGCAAAGGTTTTGCTGTATCGTGAGGGTTTTTACAAAAGAATAGTGTTAAAGGTAGGTTTTCAGTGTGCATTCTATTAGAGTTAGTCATTCGTGTAAATAACTCATGGTAGTCGCACGCCCTACTTTCCTTGGCCGTGTGACTCACTACCGTGGGTCTTGATTATCAGGAGGTGCTGGATGCTGTCCAGTTCAAATAAATCTGCTCTCCCAAGGCTGTTGTGTGAGTGGCAAAACGATCAGTGGCTCTTGGGGAGGGATGTATTTCTTCTGATAGTGAGGACAATTCTTCATAAGTAAGTAATCCCTGTTGTATTTTAGTAACACTGCATGGAATTTTGCTGAAAACGTTGTATTCTTCTCCTTCGCATACTCGTTAGCACGAGCCACCCATTTTTTGACTCTTATATCTTAGACTGTGATAGTTCCACAGCCTTGGATTTACTATTGCAAGTTCTTTGGCTAGTTAAGTTTCTCCAGTACAAATCTTGGAACTCCACATCTCTTGCGAGAGCCACCATAAGCAATATTTTCAAAGTTTGATTCATTCATAGACAAACAGTACCAAAATCTCCAATTCAAACTCATTTACAAACCAGTACTATATGTGACCCAGTCTGGGAAAACCGAGCTTATCACCTATTTAAAAGTATCGAGAAATGCCGGTTTTAAGTATTTATTGTGTTGTAGCTCGCCAATGGTTGAAGCTATGTGTACCAAATTTTCACATGTTTTACACCAATTCCTTACCTTCCAGAGCATCCACTGTGCAAGTAGCCAACAACTAAGTTTCCCTCAATTTTAGATAGTTTTTAAACCGAGGTTGACTGTATCAGGCGAGCTGCAAATTGGGTGGGAGGCGGGAGCCCTGGAAGGTGGGCAAGATGGTGTTCAAAAATTGAAAAGGAAGGCCAAGGGATGAATTAGGCCAAGTTTTGGGCCATTGAGGTCTCATAACTGGCTAAAATGGAAGGAAATTCACAGCAGAGGTACTTATTCAACACCACAGAGCTGTACAGCCACATACAGTCATCCCCAGGCTGACCAGAGCTCTATTAAGGCCCCACACCATACATACGGATCGCCACTGGGCTTGGGAAAAGCAGCCAGCAAAACCAGACCACTCAAGTCTAGCTGATTTTGATTGTGGAATTAGATAGTTTATTCATGTAGCTTTGTGTCCTGGGTGAAAAATTGAATCTGCTGACATGGGCGATAAGACCGGTTTTCTCAGACTGGGTCACATATATGCAATGAGACCTCTGAAGCGTTTCCTAGATATTGTATATATGGACTGAACTAGTTGACTCACACAACACTAGTAGTTGTATCATGCTGACACATTCTGCATCTATGCTTTGCCCAAATAATTGTTGTGCTGATCATTCATCATTTAGTAACTGCCAACTTAGCAACTACACTGAGCCTAGCCTAACCTGTAAACCCAAACCCATAATTAAATGCTCCATGTCACTCAATATAACGAGTCAAAGCATCTCGTATCTTTGATGGTTGGGCATCAAAGCCATGAGCAAACCACGTTCCCATGATATTTCCCGGGCAATATGTGAGTTAAACCCAAAATGGTGCCTTTGAACGCCCATGCATGCTAAAGTGGTATATTTCATGTTAACATTCCAGGAACAGTGCAATTTGTGATATGTACACTGGCTTTTCCTTTCGATTTGTGGTATGAAAGTGATACATACTGAGTTGTAGAAATAATTGAGCAGGACTGATAATAATATTGTGATATCTTGCTTTCATAGACCAGAACAGGAGTAATACAGTATTTTTAAAAACTGCGAGAAGAATCAAAGGTATGAATAAATACATAATTCATTTATATTTATTTATTCATTAAAATAGGCAAAAAAATTGGAAAAAGAAGCTTTTAAAGAAAAACACAAAGAAGAATTACAGGTATGAATAAATACAAGTTATTAGCATGTAATCATTTCTTTACTAAATATTAGAAATCTGGAAGCTATGTGTGAAATATGTGACTGAATTTTGGAAAATCATCCTTATGGGCACGCACATTTGGCACATTAAATATTTAGTTCTGAAACACAGCATTATAAGTTAAATTCATAAACATTTAAGGATACAATAAACCATTGATACCATGACAATTTTTAGAAATATTTAAAAAGTGTTTTCTGATGCTAATTAAAAAAAAAATCTAATTGTTTCAGGCATGACCATAAGGGTGATTTTCCAAAATTTGGTCACATATTTGATATTAAAGGTGGTGGCTACATGCACAGAAAAGGTTGTAAAGGAGAGTTATCAATTTAGTAACACTATATCAGCCAATTGCTTTTTTCACATTAGAAAGGCTACATGTGCATTTTCTTCTCAAGTCAACTGTTTTAAGTATAGTATACATGTGTTGGCACTGTTAGCAGTCTGCAAGATTTCATGCAATCTAGTATGCATATTAACTACTACATTCCTTTGACCTTACACTGAATAGTCTACTTAATTGTTAGCATTATTTGTTCATATTCATTGATTTTAAGATGATTGTATGTATGTCATTCAAATTTAGGTCCAGTGCTTAAAAATGCATCCTCAAGAACCTGCAAAGCCCTTAAACATAAACACAAGCAAAAATGCTTCAATAAACCAAATGCTTTAATTACAAATGAAGTGCTTGATTTAATTACTTGAAATTAGGTAACAATTTACATCACCACATTTGTGAACCTAGTGTCTTATGTATTAATTGTCATGTAAGTATTCATTCCTTTAATTTGCCTTCAGTACAACTGAAAAATTTCTTGTTAAATGCCCACTTGTATACATGTAAATGCAAAAAGCCATAGCATCAAAATGCTTTGTCTGATAGCACATTTAATTTTGGCTGTTAAATGTTTAAACTTTTTTTGAGAGCTGGTAGCCTTTGTTCTTTGAAGGCATTTTCATAATATTTAAGAGCTGGCAGCCTTTGTTCTTTGAAACTATTTCCATAAAGTACTTTATTACCAGCACAGACACAATGCTGCACAATAACAAATACTTGTAAGCACTTTAAAGCACCTCAAAATAAGTGCTTATAAGCTCAAGTGCTTGCCTCATGACTGATTTCATTACAGGAGAACCAGAAAAAGGAAGAAGAACACAGAGAACACCAGAGATTACTCAGTATGTTTAACAAGTTAATTAATCATAGGGTATAGCTGTATGCTATAGCAAAACAACTAAAACTAGTATATATATATGTATATATTAAAATGAAGTAGGAATCTAAGCAATAAAAAGTATTGAAACAAGAGATGAATGATGGTATATACATGTATTACAGCATAGCTTGGCCTACTTTGGCAATGAACAAAATATTGTTACCAATGTAGGGATTTTCTCACAGAGCTATTCTGTAATACCATCATTCATTTCTTGTTTCACTACTTTTTATTGCTTGGATCCCTACTTAATTTTGAAATTAACAAGTATAAGGAAAAATTAGGAATTTTAAGTTTGATTGGGGATCATAGAAAAAGTAGGGAAACAAGGGAGGTCACCTACACCTGCAGATATACTAGTGAAATTTCATCCCTAATTCAATCATGTGCTTATACTTACAGTATTTGTGTACTTTTTGTAACATTATTATGACTGGTGAATCCACACATACCACATCAAAAGAAAGGATGGCGCCAGAGATAAAACGTTTGCGTGGACGTGCACACCAACCATCAATTACTGACACACAAGTGAAGTGGTCATTACGCTTTGCTTTCACCTATTTTCAGCCTGTTACACAGTGTTGCAAATAAAGAACATTTTAGAAATGCCTCTGCAATCAATCCAGTCACCATGGAAAATATGGACAATTCCCATAGGGAACCATGCATCGTGCTACGTGAATTGACATTTTAAGCTGTCATCAAAAAGAAATAATCCGTGATGTGTGAATTGTACATACTGCGGTATGCCAAAAGACACATCTTGGGACAAGGCAACATCGAACAGTGAAAATATCAAGCCCGTAGCCATAGTCGTTATCAAGTCATGCTTACCTGAAGGCATCAAGCAGGCAGGCAGGCAGTGCAGGCAGGCAAGGCAGGCAGGCAGGCAGTTAGTCAGTAGAAAATTCCATTTTTAAAAATATTGTAACAATCTATTAAAAGCATATAAGGTCGTACCAAGAGCTCTCTATTATTAACTCTTGATAATAGAGAGGCACTTTTGGGCTTGGTTGTAACTAACCAATACTGCCAAGGTGCCAGGATGGTATCTGGTTTTGGGTGATATTTTTGACCAGATAAACATTATATGAAGTTTCCAATTATTCTTTAAACTTGTGTGTCAATAGTTTTTTTTGTAATATAGTAGGATCTTGATTATCCGAATCTCGATTATCCAAACCCTTGATTATCTGAACGGTATATGTGAACTGCCCTCTACTTTCTATTAGACTAAGTGCATGTTCTATTAGTGTAGTTGAACAGAACTCTGTGTGTAAATGAATGGGCTTCATTTATCTGTTATCTGAATGCATTTACAATTGAACTGGCACACAGGTGTTTGGATAATGGAGGTCCTACTGTAAAATAATTCATTACTGATGAACCATCGCATATCGCATCAAAGGAAAGAATTGCACCAGATACATTATAAACTTTAATTATGTGACTCAGCTATGCAGTAGTAGCTCAAGATAGGGGGCGTGGTACAAAGCCTAGTTTTCTACAGAGCTATAGATCATTGAGGGTGTGATTTCATCATATATGATATTCTTGTATTGACGGAGTGTGTAGGTATAGTAGCACGAGCTAGAAGCTTAACTCTTGGACAAGTAATTGCTTGAATAATGAATATCTTACAGTAGAACTGACTTAATAATACAACATGGGTACAACATTTTATTCAGGTAGATCACATAAGTAATACATTTAGGCAATATAATTACATTGTACATTACATCATTCAATATATTATATTTCTATGATGGCTTTTAGACACAGCATTTATAGCACAATGCCTGTCACTTTTAGGGAGGAACCCTATTAAACCATACAGTAAGTACTGCACTGTTTGATAGTATGTTCATAATTTAACCATCCAGTATCTAAACACTAGTATTAACTCAAGCATCAAATTCATATTATACCTGGATCTGCAAAAACAGACATAATAGCATATTTTCGAATTCTTTAATATAAATTCCTTATCTACATGCCAAACTGGTCAGTGAAGTTTCAACTTCATAAGCTGAGAACTTGGTACTACAAAGTAGTAAGAACAGAAGAACCATTGGGAAAGTACAGTGAATTACAGACGTTTATTAAAACAGATGTAATGTATACGTATATGAATGCAATGATAGCTGAACAGATTTAAAAATTACTTGCACTGTTAATTGAATTTGCCATATATCCATTGCTTGGTAAGTTTATCCCTGTATTCTGTTTTCACCACAGACAATATCAAAATCGATGAACAGATATTGACAGTAGAGCTGGGCGATATCACGGTATTTATTGATATCGGCGATATTCACATTAAACGATATTTATTAAATCATGGACGATATTATTGCGTGCATGAAAATAATAGAATCAATTATAATTGAGCTGGGGAAAATGGCAGAACTCGAAGAAGGTGATGATGAGAGTGACGAAAACACTACCGAAAATTCGTCGAGTGATTTTGAGTTAGTTTCAAAAAAGAACACAAAGGCACTAGTATGGAAGTACTTTGGATTTGAGGTGGACGCAAATGGTCAGCCTCTCTCGATGGAAGCACCAAAATGTCCATTATGCTACAATAATGTAGCGGTGAAAGATTCTAATACCACTAATTTACACAGCCACCTGAAGCATAAACACCCGGAGGAATATTCTTTAGTGCAGCGTGCCAGTGAAAAGGGGCGGAAGAAAGAGAAAGCACCGGATCCGAACCAACCATCGCTCACGGCTACATGGGATAAACAAAAGCTATTATTGACGTCATCTAGGGAGCACAAGGAGTTGACAAAGTCAGTGGCTAACTGCTTAGTAAAGTTCGGCGGTATTGGAAAAATTATACCCGGTTTCGATAGTACTAATGTATCACGATATACCGGTATATCACATAAACTGTATAATTCTACACACATACATGATATGCCTGTAATCTGCACACCCACAGGCCTGCATGGTATCACAAGTAACACTGTATAGTGATTAGTGATATAAAAGTTGTAAAAATTATTGTATAATTTAATGACAGTTGTAAAGGTTGTAAGTAAATGACAGTTGTAAAAGTTATAAGTTGATCATGACAGTTGTAAAAAAGTTGTGATGAGTTCTTATAGTAGTTCATGTAGATGATAGGTAGGTATAGTCAACATCTAGTTAAGGTTTCTGTTCAAAAAAACCAACATGTTTACCTTCTCTGGTTTCAAAAGAGTTCGCTTTTTAGAAACTATGTTGCCGGAACAACTAAAGATTCTCTCTGAAGGTGAGCTGCTAGCACACACACTGAGGTACTTCTGTGCCAGTTTAGCCATGGTGGGAAGTACTACCATGTGAACCTTCCACCATTGCAGAGGATCCATTTCAGCATCTAACATTGGTAACTTTAGATAATCTTCAATTTCCTTTTTTATTTTCTGATCTGGAGTTTGAGGAGTACTGGATGATGATTGTAGTTCAACTGTCTCCTTGAGCCAACTTGAGAGTTTACGTTTCTTGATACTAGGGTCAGATACCACAGATGATGACTGGGAACTAGAAGTTGGTTCAGAAACCCCCTCTTGATCTTCAATCATTTCTGTGCCTTCTCTAGCCAAACGATCCTTTACTAAAGCAAGATCAACTTCATTTTCAATGTACACTCCCTTGAATCTTGGATCAAGGTAAGTGCAGACATTCAACAGCTCGTCAACATCATTATCATCGTACTTGTTCAGTAGGTAATCCAAAACCCTTTGTTTAAGTGAGTTGGTTAAATTAGCATCACCTTCACAGACTTTAAGCACTTTAGATTTCAAAACGTGTAATACAGGTTTGATCGAAGACACTGTAACTTTTTGTTCACCTGACAACATGTCTGTGAAATCATCTAATTGCCCTAGTGCAGCCTTCATTGACTCCAATACTTCTAGATCCTGCCAAGTTGGAATAAGGTGAGCATTCTTACGATCAACTACTAAAACTTGTCGAATGCAAGCTTCTTGCTCAAGAATACGGTCAATCATTTTGATCAAACTTCCCCAACGAGTAGGACAGTCTGTTACCAAAGAATGCTGGGGCACACCAAGATCATTTTGGGCTTTTGTCAAGTCTCGCTTTTTTTTCCAACTGTGGGAAAATGCAGACACTAGCTTTCTACATAGTCCCAAGCAACGTTGAACTCTGGACTCATCTTTTATAGAATTAACAACAGCCAGGTGTAGGTTGTGGCCAAAGCACGATAATTGTGTCCACATAAGTCTTACAGTTGTGGCACATAGTGTATTGCTGCCATTGTCTGTTGTTATACAAACTTGTCGGCCTACTTCTAACTTCCACTGAGCTAGTGTTTCTGTTAGGACTTCACTGAGATTATCAGCATTGTGGTCTTTAGGAACAAACAGTGTTTGAAGGCATCGACTCTGTAGTGTCCAATCATTCGTTATGAAATGCACGGTATAGCTCAAATATGGTTCCATCGTTGAGCTGGACCACATATCTGTGGTGGAAGAAAAGTAATAGGCACTTTGAACTTCCACAGCTACTGTTTCCCTTGTTTTTTCGTACAGTGCTGGAATTGCTACACTGGAAAAATATTTAGCTGAAGGTATCTCATACTTTGAATCCAGGGTATAAGTGAGACGACGAAACCCTTCTTTCTCGACTGTATAAATCGGAAGCATGTCCTTACTGATGCAGTAAGTTATTGAATCTGTTATTTCTCGCCATCGCCTTGTAGTCCTTTCATACTTTTGTGTTTTGGTAAATAACTCAGGGAGCGTAGCTTGGCTGGCATTGGTAGATGACGAAGATGCGGTGGACGATTCTTTCACTTTCTCCCTTTGGGCTTGTAACACTAGAGTGTACTTCGACGGGTGGTGAGTCCTTAAGTGTGAAAGCAAATTTGATGTATTTCCTCCACTTGCTCGCACGTTGCCGTTACACTGGCGGCACACCGTCACACCATCGTCAATAATCTTCCCTTCGCTATCTGCACAGAGGCCGAAATAATCCCAAACGGGTGACACAACTTTCTTCTTTGGCACGATTGTACACGACGAGTCGGCCATGTTTGTTCAATAAAAACTGCTGACAATAACTCACGTGATATTATTAAACGCATGCGCGATATTTCGATATTCTAGTAAACACTACCGGTGTGCAACTGATATCGAAATCAAATAAATATACCGGTATACCGTTGAAGCCTACTGCTTAGCCAAAGATATGCTACCTTTGTCCACAGTAGATAAACCTGGTTTTCGGGCAATGTTGTACAAGTTTAATCCAAGGTTCCAGCTACCTACTCGGAAGCATTTCACAAAAGTAGCAATACCATCGTTAGTGTCACAGGTTCGAGATAAAATTGAAGGGCTAATTGCTGGCAGAGAGTTGGAATACTTTTCAACTACAACTGACCTCTGGACATCAGTTTCAGGAGACCCATACATTACTTTATCTTGTCACTTCATTGATAGCAACTGGGTGATCAAGACCTATTGTTTACAAACACACTACTTACTTGAAGACCACACTGCCATTAATATTTCAGAAGTGCTTGCTGAAACCTTACAACATTGAAAACTAGAAGAGAGCAGGTTGGTTGGGATTACTACAGACAGTGGCTCAAATGTTAAGGCAGCCTGCGAGATCCTTGGGTGGCTATGACTAAGTTGTTTTGGACACAACTTGAATTTGGCAGTTAATAAAGGCCTAAATGATTCCCGTGTCCAACGAGCATTGAGAGCATGCAGAAGTATGGTTGCAGCCTTCTCTCATAGCTGGAAAAAGAAACGAGACTTGGAAATTGCACAAGGGCAGAAGAACCTTCCAATTCACCAACTCAAACTAGACGTTGTAACACGCTGGGGGTCTGCGTACGATATGGTGGAGAGAGTGCTTGAACAGATTGAAGCCATTAGGATTGTTCTTGGTGCTGACAGGAGCTCATCACATTTGATTCCTACTTGGAAGGACTGTGATGTTCTACAGGCTGTTGCTACAGCACTTAAACCTCTGAAGGAGATGACTGATGCCCTGTCAGCAGAGAAGTGTCCTACCATATCAGCTGTAAAGCCACTGTTAAATCATCTCTCCACAGAAGTATTGGTTGATAAGGAAGATGATGTTGAGTTAGCAAAAGAAATAAAAGAAAGGATTAGAGTGGATATGGAGATGAGATATGTTGAGCCTGCACTGGATGCAGGTGTGGACCACCTCTTACAGCTTTCTTGTTTTTTGGATCCGAGATTTAAATTGGCATATGTTAAAGATAGAGTAAAAGTTTGGGAAGATGTGGAAAAACAAATGCTTGAGTACTTTTCTAGTGAACGAATCACCACCGAGTCAACTGATGAGGATACTACTACTGATCAGCCTCCAGCCAAGAAAGCCAAAGGCTTGAGCAAGATACTTGGTCGGTGCCTTGGTCATAGTTCAGCTGCCCCTTCAACACCTCAAGAGAAAGTGAAGCAACAACTTGATCAGTATTTGTCACATCCTCACTTTGATGCTGAAGAGTGTCCACTTGAGTGGTGGAGAAATGAATCAAGTTGATACTCTCTGGTTGCTCAACTAGCAAGAAGGTATCTGAGTGTGTATGCTACAAGTGTTCCAGCTGAACGGGTTTTTAGCTGTGGAGGGAACATCGTATCTGACAAAAGGTCATGCCTTAAACCAGACAAAGTGGACAGTTTAGTGTTTCTAGCACTAAATATGAAAGACTAACATTACTTGAGTAACATGACATACATTACAGACTACAGTACAATAGTTTGATTTTGTACACTTGTAGTAGCCACTATAGCTGTGGACTCTGTGTAGTACATATCAGTAGCAGTCTTGAGCACCTACATAAAAAATAACAGATTTATTTGAAATAATACAATATCGTGATATTTAGTAATATCGTTGCTCATAATTGGTGATATATCGTTGGTGTAAAATTCTTGATATCGCCCAGCTCTAATTGACAGGATACAATCATTCCACTGTGCCATCAAAAATGCTCTTTTTTCAGTGTACTACAATAAAATTGTCGAGGGCATTGATTAACTCTTAGTTATAGTAAGTCCATCGAGGTTTTTATTGCATCATTCTAACACCTCCTCCTCAGACATTTATACTTTGAAGATGCTATTTGGAGTGTCTTACTGTTTTAGAAAATGGTCTGCCAGCAGTGAAAAAGACATTGTAGCTATGCGTCATGCCATTGCTAGTGACGGTGCCATGCACAAGGCTGCATGGGAAAGCTATATGATAGCTTACTTTCCTCTCAAGGCTTAGTCACTGAAACGGCACTTTTATTAGTGATACACACTGCTATCAACAAGAATTGGTTTAAGTAAGAGAAAACTGTGAAAAATTAAGGACAATAGCTACTGTAAGGTTGTACCAGATGGTTGACTAGACACCGGAGTATATCCTTGCAACTATTCAAGGAAAGTCTATACCACGAAGGAGAATTAACGGATTGGCATCACCGTGCCTCATGTAAACGAAGTGAAAGCAGAGAAAGACAGCTATCAAAATTACTGTGACTGTATAATGGCGCTGGCTTGTCAAGTCGCACGGCAACACAGCCCATTTTCTAGGAAATTAAGACACCAATACCTGCCTTAGCACTCCAGTTAACTCTCTGGCACCGGAATAGGGTGGTGAAGAACATGTCGGTTTGGTTGTGCTATTGCTTTGTTGACAATATTTCAGCGGTTAACAATAGTTCTTGGTGTGGATGACTAATTAGCTAACATGGTTAGTCGCGAGTTCTCTTATTAATTGTGGTGGAGCCTCTTTGGGAATAAAAAAACTTCTATTTTAATCAAACTTCAAAGCATTGCTAACATACCATTTTCTAATGTAGTAGTTTTTAGGACTGATGTAATGTTTATGCTTAGAAGTATCACATTGTCTGTGTAACTATTTTAGGTAATGTATTAATGAAAATGTAAATGGCGTGTGCATGTTAGTGTGCTAGACCAGTGTTAATTGAGGTGATAATAGCAGAAGATAGGTGCAGCTTTCTGTATAATATCTGAGAATCAATCATTATTACTATGCAGCTAATTTTCTTCCTACGTACATTGCTGGTGCTGTAACCAGGTTGCCTTACAGACATCCATTTTCTAACCCATAACTCAGATGTCATGGTACTGTAGTGTTGATAAAAGGTACCTCGTAAAACAAGCAGACGATTCTAGTGGATCATTGTAAAACTGAAGAATATTATGCTGTAGTGATAGAAAAAATTGCCTTTTCCTGTGATTTTATAAGTCGCAACTGCCCCCACTATTTAATCCAGCAGCAGTGCATCCGCCTACCTCTACAGAAAGTGCAACAGTTCCAGCAGTATCCCAGTCACACGTCAGTACAACAGAAACCTCAAATACTTGTCCAGATGTTCAACACACAGATCAGCCATGACCTCATGTGGATCATGAGGTGAGTGTACGCACCAGCGTTGAAACCGGGTCGGGTCATCCGGGTCAACCAGGTCACATTTCCTCCAGGTCATCCAGGTCCGACCCGGTTTACTAATTATCCAGGTCTGACCCGGATTGGATCACGTGAGAAACGAAATTGTTCCATTTGACGACGTGAAAACTTATAAGTGCTATTGCGTAGCTCTTTCGTGAGCCACGCCCACTTATTGCGTTACCAACATATGCTCAGCTACGCCCATTTATTAGTAAGTGCAGCATGTAGCATGAAACTTAGGGTATCTATGGCTATTGTCAGTAGGTGATGACCTTTTTTTTTTTTCTTTTTTTTTTTTTTTTTGGTCTTCAACCTACAGCTAGGCTGAAGTTGCAATATTTACTCAACACAAATCGAACGCTCAAAACGTAGTCTCGCTCGTTCACTCGAGACTAGCCGAAATATAGCTCTTATCGCACACCTCGGCTTTAATTAATCTGGGTCACATCCGGGTCAAATCCGGGTCAGTGGGTCATCCGGATCCGCAGTAGTGACCCGGTTTCAACGTTGGTACGCACAGATCACCCTAGTACAAACAATGGACATTGTGTTAGCCAACTTCCTACACTCATATTTTTCAGAAGACCCATTAACTTGGCAAAACTTTTGGGACTCATTCAAACCTGCTGTAAACTTTAATGCCAGTTTACCAGGGTCCAGAAATTCAATTATCTTAGGGCACAACTGTAGGGTAATGCAACATGATTAGTGGCAGAATTTCCTCTCACGGGTTATAATTGTACTCACTCAGTTACATTGCTGAAACAAAGGTATCGGCAGCCATACAAGCTAATTAATGTCCACATGCAGGTTTTTTAAAAACTTCGTACCCCTGTGAACACACTCTCTGGTCTGCAAACATTTTATGACTCAATAAAAGTCACATACATAGCTTGACAAAGTCCCTAGAGTCATACATTGCACTGCTTATCACAATTATGCTTGGAAAACTACCCAGTGATATTAGAAGGAATCTTGTCAGAGGTCGTAGCAATATAGGGTGGACCCTTAGAAGTAGCATACTAAAATAAATTCATATTTAGACAAGAATCTACTGAAGTAAATCTAATCACACAGACACAACTTCAATTACAATGGTTTCACTTCACTGGCTTCTGGCATCACTTATCTCACACAGCAGATACATAGAAGCCCATGAGTTATGTTTACTATAAAAAACAATGCTTTCTCAGTGTGGTTATAAACCCACAAGAGCATACTGCAATTGTTAAATGAGACAAGCTCTGCTACAACTGCTTAGGCTACCACAAGGTTGTCATTTGCAACTCTAAGTTTAAATGTAGAACTTGTGAACATAAACACCACACTAGCTTGTGCACTAATTCAGGTCCACCGAGTGACACTAAAAATAATCCAGAAGATTCAACGTAAACAACAGAGTTATTCACCCCAACAGATTCAGAGTCAGACCCTCCCTCACAAACTAGCTTTTGTCTTTGAAGACAGCTGTAGCTATGGTCAGCTCTCCAAATGTTACAACAGAAGGGACATCATCTTTGATGAGGGTACACAAAGATTATTTGTTATGCAAGAATTAGCTACAAAACTGAACTTTCAACCTTATGGCAGAGATAATATATGCCTGGCTTCATTTATGTAGTTCCAAATTGTCTGCACACAGAGGTCTATATATATGAAATGCACACACTAATCTCTGTGCTAGTTGTACCCAGAATTGCTCCACCTATACAGAATTTATTGCATACAAACCTCAAACACCTTTCCCACGTAACGGAAATTGGACTGGTTCATCCAGTTACAGATGACAAGAATTTTGAACTGTCTATCCTAATAGGTGCAGACTATTTAGACATTTGTAGAAGACCATGTTATTAGGGGAAGGGGCCAACTGCTGTAGCATCCAAGTTAGGATGCTTGTTGTCTAGACCACTGCCTGGGATGCACTCTCAGACTTTTTTCCATGTATCTGTACAATTGCCAGCAGAAATACTTAACACTGAACTGTTCTGGAACATCGAGTCAGCTGGAACACAACCAACAGTGGAAGACCCTAATAACTTTCTTGAGTCATATATGAACACCAAAATCACTTGTCAACAAGATGGCTCATACAACTTGAAATTTCCTTGTAAGGAAAACCACCCTCCACTACCCACGTACTATAATGTCCACAACAGAAGTACATGATCATTGGCAAGAAGACTTGCACAAACTCCAGTAACTCTCAAGATTTATGGTGATACAATATCTAATCCAAAACAGCAAAACTGTAAAATAAGGGTACAACCCCCAAAAATCCATGGTGAAAAGAGATGTGAAATCCAAGTTGGTGGCCAAGAAATGGCTGTGATGGTAGGTAAATGACAAAAATTTTAATAATGACAATTCAGGTGAATTTGTTTAGTGAAACTTGGAGGAGGCAGTACAAATTCACCTTAATTGTTGTTATGAAATTTTTGCCATTTACTTATCATCACAGCTATTTCTTGGCTGCCAATTTGGATTTCACATCTTTTTTTACCATGGCATTTTGGGGGCCGCACCCTTTTTTTACAGTTTGGTTGTTTGGGATTAGATATCAATTCTTTTTGTATTTGTATTCTCCAAAGCAGGCCATAGGCCAGCTTTGGGGTTTCCTTTTACCAGTCTTTTCTTTACTACAGGAAGGAGAAACAAGATGCAAAGGATTAATTTTAAACATGCCTTTTTTATAATTGTACAAATTTTAGATAAATGAACTTTTTTCAACAGCGGCCAACAGGATGTAACTATCCAACTTGTTACAATTTTGGACAGTTAATTAATCCTTGTTACAAATTGCTATGTAACTAGTTATATATTATTGTAATTACTTTAATCTACTACATAACTTAGTTACAAAGTAGCTGAACCCTCTGAAGGGTGACTTGTTTGTAGCTGAACTCTCTACTGGGTGACCTGCTTGTAGCTGAACTCTCTACTGGGTGACTTGTTCATAGCTGAACTATCTACAGGTGACTTATTTGTAACTGAATTATCTACTAGGTGGCTGAATTCTTTACTAGATGACTTGTTTGTAGCTGAACTCTTTACTGGTGCCTTTTTGTAGCTGAACTCTCTACCGAATGAATTGTTTGTAGCTGAACTCTCTAGTCTACAGGTAACCTGTTTGTACTGAACTCTCTAAAAGGGGGTTTGTTTGTAACTAAACTCCCTACAGAGTAACTAATTTGTAGCTGAACTCTTTACAGCGTGAATTTTTGTAGCTGAACTCTCTACTGTATGACTTTTTGTAGCTGAACCCTCTACAGGTAACTTGTTTGTAGTTGAATTCTGACTTGCTTGTAGCTGAACTCTAAAGGATGGCCTATTTGCAGCTGAACTTGTAATTTGTTTGTAGCTAAATTCTCTACAGGTAACTTCTTTGTAACTGAATTCTTTACTGGGTGACTTGCTTGTAGCTGAACTCTGTACAAGCTTGTTTTGCAGCTGAACTCTCCACAGGGTGATTGTTTATAGCTGAACTCTCTACCAGTTACTTATTTCTAGTTGAATTCTCTACGAATCTACAGGGTGGCTTATTTGTAGCTGAAATCTCCACAGGGTGATCTGTTTGAAGCTGAACTCTCTACAAGGTGGTTTGTTTGTATAGAATTTGCTTTTAGTTGAACTGATTTGTTTGTACGTGAACTCTCTACTGGGTGACCTGTTTGTAGCTGAACTCTACACAGGGTGATTTGTTTGTAAGTGAACTCTCTACTGGGCGACCTGTTGGTAGATGGACTCACTACTGGGTGACCTGAACTATCTACAGGTGACTTGTTTCTAGCTGAATTCTTACCAAGTGACTAGCTTGTAGTTGAACTCACTTGTTTGTAGCTGAACTCTCCACAGGACTTGTTTGCAGGTGAGCTCTACAGGTGACTTCTGTTTGGCTGATCTCTCTACAGGTGGCTTATTTGTAGCTAAACTCTCCACATGTTGATTTGCTTGTAGCTGATCTATCCACAGGATAATTTGTTTGTATCTGAGTTCTCTATTGGGTCTGGCTTGTAGCTGAACTCTTTGTAGAGCTACTTGTTTGTAGCTGAACTCTCCACAGGGTGATTTGTTTTTAGCTGAGCTCTCCTACAGTGTGACTTGTTTGTAGCTGAACTCTCCACTGGAAGATCTGTTTGTAGCTGAACTCTCTAAAGGTGACTTGTTTCTTCCGGTGGCTTTTTGTATCTGAGGTCTCCACAGGGTGATTTGCTTGTAGCTGATCGGGTGGCTTTTGTAGCTGAATACTCCACAGATGATTTGTTTGTAGCTGATCTCTCTACAGGGTGGCTTTTTGGAGCTGAATATTTCACTGGGTGATTTGCTTGTTGCTGAGCTCTCTACAGGCTGAACTCTCTACTGGGTACTTGTTTTAGCTGAACTCTCTACTGGGTGACTTGTTACGTAGCTAAATGCTCTAATAGTGTAACTTACTAACAATGCTGTATATGCTCTAATAGGGTGACTGTACTATTGGAGTATCAACTTCTAACAAGTATCAACTTGTTTCTTGGATAAATACCCATTTTGAAGGAATAGAGTGTTGCATGGGCGATATAGAGACAAAGGTCACGTGTAGAATGAGCTGTACAGGGCACCAAAGGTCAATCTGAAATGAGTCCACCTCTTAAAATTTCATGTTATTAGGTGTACCAATTATGTGGAAAGTTTCATGCTTTTATCACAAAGTGCATAATTTTTCTGCTATGCTACTCTACTAGTTATTTGTAACAAAGTTATATACTGTAAACTTAGGCTTGCACTAATTATGTCCAGTTTTTACAGATATGTCACATTTCATATAACTAAAAGCCTTCACATTGTGAACCTGAAAGCATTTCATTGGGATTCGAATTTAAATGAAATGCATACAATAAAGATAGTTTTCAAATGATACAGCTGCATCATTTGCCCCTGCATCATTTGCCTATATTCTGGAAATTTGCAGATGTGTATATATATATTTTACATTCTTTTTGTATCAGCACGCACATGTATCTACATGCATACATGTACATAATGTGTTACTTCCTATTTAGGGCTTGAAAAAATGGCATATTCTCTTGCTCTAAAGAAGGGAAAAGCTAAGGCTTTGGGAATCAGACTTCTACTGTTTGGTCCAGAATTTGTTGGAAAAACGTGCTTGGCTGCAACACTTGTTGGCAAACCTTTCCAAGAGGAGAGAGCGACAGAAGGAGCAGACCTACACATTTGCAATGCAATCAGCTGGAAAGAAATTTCAGACCAGGAAATGTCACAATGTCTCCAAGATAAATATTTAAGTGACTTGAAATCATCAGCCACTTGTAAAGAAATAGTGAAACATGTCGAAATATCTCTTCCTTCTCCTGTTACCAAGCCCACATCAATGCCTAAGTTTGTGAAGAAAGTTTTCAAATTGGCTACACCTACCAAAGATAGTGGAACAAGTAACATTCCTACTCAGAGTCAAGCAAGTAGTGCTGCTCTAATTGATGATTCTGAAATAACCAAAGCTAAACATGCACCAACTTTTGATGGTAATGAAGGAATAATAGTAACCCTCCTCGACTTTGCTGGCCAAGTGATTTATCACAGTACCCACTCTGTGTTTATCAGAAAGGAGAATGTAATCATGGTAGTGTTCAATGCTTCACGACAGCTGTCAACCAATGTGAAGGTTCGATCAAGCACACTTCGAAACAATCCAATGACCAACTCTGAGAGTGTCCATTTTTGGATGAAAACAATCCACTCCATCTGTCATGAACCAGGTGATGAAAATGATATGGCCACATTGCTTCCAGCTATTTTGC
Source organism: Dysidea avara (assembly GCF_963678975.1). Classification (NCBI taxonomy): domain Eukaryota; kingdom Metazoa; phylum Porifera; class Demospongiae; order Dictyoceratida; family Dysideidae; genus Dysidea; species Dysidea avara. The sequence continues at coordinate 4,024,515 of NC_089279.1, forward strand.
TTGTTGCCACACATATTGATCTGCTTGGAGATTTGGCAGAAGTAGTAAAAGAGCAAATTGTTCAGCAGCTTTTTGAGGAACTGAAAGGCAAACCATATGCAGAACACCTTGCAGGTCATCATAATGGTCTCTTGAATGCTCTACGAAAATACTGCATCTTCATCAGCAACAAAAAGAGAGATACCAGCACAATCAGTCAAATACAGTGTGCTGTGGTTGATTTGGCAACCCCAATTCTTTCAAAGGAGCATCCTGTGGTTTTTCTAAAAATTGAAAGAAGGCTGTTGTCCATTGACAAAGGAGTAATTACCACAGATGAGTTTCATGCAATCAGTAAGGAGTGTGGCTTTCCTGCAGAAATTGAAAGTGAAGAATTCCTTGGAATACTGGAAAATTTCCATCATCGTGGAATTATTTTGTATTTTTCCACTATTAAAAGTTTGAAGAGACTTATTGTCATCTCACCGCATTGGCTTACAAAACTTTTTTCTTATTTGCTGTTTGCTCATCCTTACCAGGTCAAAGGTGGAAACCATGACAAGGATTTTGAGATGTTAATCAAAAAAGGCATTCTGCTTGGAAGCTTTTTGTCTTACATGCTGGATCTCTTTAATAAATCTGAAAAGGCAGTTGATTTTAGCATTGCTCAGGTGGAAGCTGTAGACCTGATGAAAAAGTTTGGCTTTGCAGCTCAAATCAGTAGCAATACCTATTTTCTTGAAGAAAAGTATGACTTTACTCGGGAAGATGAACTGTATATAGTTCCATCAATGTTGCCAGAGGGTGAAGGTACTACTGACAAGCAAATACCAAATGAAGAAGATTTAGATGCCCGGATAGTTTATTTCTATTTCCCTGATGAGTTTGTTGCACCAGTAATCTACAACCATATGGTGTCCATGTGCATTAACAGAAATGAAGACAAGAAGGAAGATTTGATGTGGTAAGGTTTTAGTTTGTATTTTAATCTATTACCATATACATTGTTAAAAAATTGAGGCACAATTTTTTGCACTTATGCAACATGTTATATTATATCTAATCCAAAACAGCCAAGCTGTAAAAAAGAGTGCGGCCCTCAAAAAGGCTATGGTGAAAAAATATGTGAAATCCAAGGTGGCAGCCAAGAAATGGCTGTGATGGTAGGTTAATGGTAAAAATTTTAATAATAACAATTCAGGTGAATTTTGTGCTGTTTGGTCTTGGCACCAAATTCACCTGAATTGTCGTTATTAAAATTTTTACCATTACCCTACCATCACAGCTATTTCTTGGCCGCCACCTTGGATTTCACATCATTTTTCACCATAGCCTTTTTGAGGGCCGCACTCTTTTTTACAGCTTGGCTGTTTTGGATTAGATTTCACTTCTTTTTGTATTTGTATAACCTATCTTTTTTTCTTTACCACAGGAAGAAGAAAAGATGAAGCAGACGTTAAATGCTTTAAATATTTCTGATTTTATCAGTAAATGTACAAATTATATATATAATGCATGTATTTATTACACAACTTTCTACATGGCAGTTTCTTTGTAACTGAACACTCTTCAAGGTAACTTTTTCTAGCTGATCTCTGTACAGGGTGAATTGTTTGTAGCTGAACTATCTACAAGGTAACTTCTTCTAGCTGCTCTCCCTACAGGGTGATTTGTTTATAGCTGAACTATCTACAAGGTAACTTCTTCTAGCTGATCTCTCTACAGGGTGATTTGTTTGCAGCTGAACTCTTTACATGATGGTTTCTTTGTAGCTGAACTCTCTACAAGGTGACTTCTTCTAGCTGAATTCTCTACAGTGTGGCTAGAAGTCACCTTGTAGAGAGTTCAGCTACAAAGAAACCATCATGTAGAGAGTTCAGCTACAAAGAAATCACCCTGTAGGGAGTTCAGCTACAAAGAAATCACCCTGTAGAGAGTTCAGCTAAGAAAAGTTCACACTGTAGAGAGTTCAGCTAGAAGAAGTCACCTTGTAGAGAGTTCAGCTACAAAGAAACCATCATGTAGAGAGTTCAGCTACAAAGAAATCACCCTGTAGAGAGTTCAGCTACGAAAAGTTCACACTGTAGAGAGTTCAGCTAGAACTGACTAGCTGATCCCTCTACAGGATGATATGCTTGTAGCTGAACTCTCTACAAGTGATTTGTTTGCAGCTAAACTCTCTACACGATGGTTTCTTTGTAGTTGAACTCTCTACAAGGTAACTTCTTCTAGCTGATCCCTCTACAGGGCGATTTGTTTGTAGTTGAATGCTCTACAGGGTGATTTGTTTGAGGCTGAACTCTCTACATGGTGGTTTCTTTGTAGCTGAACTCTCTACAAGGTGATTTCTTCTAGCTGAACTCTCTACACAGTGATTTGTTTGCAGCTGAACTCTCTACATGACGGTTTCTTTGTAGTTGAACTCTCTACAAGTTGAATTCTTCTAGCTGAACTCTCTACAGGGTGATCTTCTTGTAGCTGAACTCTCTACATGATGGTTTCTTTGTAGCTGAACTCTCTACAAGGTAAATTCTTCTAGCTGAACTCTCTACAGGATAATTTGTTTGCAGCTGAACTCTCTGCATGATGGTGTCTTTGTAGCTGAACTGTCTAGCTGATCTCTCTACAGGGTAACTTGTTTGTAACTGAACTATCTGCAGGGTGATTTGTTTCCTCTCTACAAGGTGATCTTCTAGCTGATCCCTCTACAGAGCGATTTGCTTGTAGCTGAATTCTCTACAGGGTAATTTGTTTGAGGCTGAACTCTCTACATGGCGGTTTCTTTGTAGCTGAACTCTCTACAAGGTGACTTCTTCTAGCTGAACTCTCTACAGAGTGATTTGTTTGCAGCTGAACTCTCTACATGGTGGTTTCTTTGTAGCTGATCTCTCTACAAGGTGACTTCTTCTAGCTGAACTCTCTACAGGGTAATCTTTTCGTAGCTGAACTCTCTACAGGGTGATTTGTTTGCAGCTGAACTCTCTACATGATGGTTTCTTTGTAGCTGAACTCTCTGCAAGGTGACTGCTTGTAGCAAAATATTAACTGGTTGCTGCTGAATTCCCTACAGCATAACTTGCAATGTAATAGAAATTTATAATGGAGTAAATCATGAACTAGGTGAATGCTCTATTAGGGTATATCGATCTCGCATTTGCTACGCGGAGTTGGCTTTGGAATCATAACTCAGTGGTTTGTAAACCGATTGTTCTGTACTACTGCAAGAACTTTCTACGATGACTATTCCAGCTACATACCAATTTTCAGCTCACTGCTCTAAGTGGTTTGCCTGGTAGGCGTGAAAATTATTGGTATTTTTATCATGGATACTATACTAATAACACGGGATTGGAAGCTCCGTTTCGCGCGCCGGCACTCCTCGTTGTACCGGAAGTAATTAATTTGACGGTTGCGTCATGTCATTAGTTATGTTGCTATCTTCGTTGCTATGCTCTATTATCACAGGACGGGATTTGGCTCTTGTTTCATGAGCTGTAAGTTTGCCTGTATAAAACAAAGAACTGTAATTGTTACACTAAGCCACACTCGAATCACTTAGCTTTTCCATAATTCCAGCAATTGTCTGGAGGACGCTTAGAAATACCCGAAACAGGTACACAAACTATGTGACTTCTCGTTTGGTTAACACTAAAAATCTTCTGGAAAAAGCGTTGAACTGTACCAACGTGCAGCACAAGCCATTTGGAATTGTCTGTACTTTAAAACAATTCCATTAGTTTTCACTGTATACCTTCAAAGACTTGGCAAAGAGTACAAAATACGATTTTCGTAGTGTTCCCAATTTATGTTGTGCTACAAGACAATTTGAGCTTAACTGCACAGAAATACTAGCTCATATATCACCCTATACACTTACCTTGGTTCTTCACTACCCTTAGGTAAGTTGGTATTGAAATAACCAGACTTTTGTAGCCTTCACCAACTGAAATGCAAGTCCACGAAACTACGAGGAGTGCTTATTTGGAATGTACACGCTATATTGAGTCCGCGAACGAAGCTTCCAATCCCGTGTTATTAGTATAGTATCTATGTTTTTATTCACGAATCTCGATCGCGCAATTGTTACACACCTTTGGTTTCATGTCATATCTCCATGATCTTAATTTCGATTGCTTTCAAACCACCAAAAGGCACTCCTACAATGGTTGGTCTATCCACAAACCAATTTTCAACTCATTCCACCAAGCAGTTTATCCTGTAGGTGTGACAATAAATCTATCTTGTTTCACACGAATAATCGATCATAACTCCTGAACCATTCACCGAATTTGCACCAAATTTGATACTAGGATTCTTTGTTGGACTCCCTTAATGTGTGCCAAATGTCAAGGTGATCGGAATACGCGTTTGTGTTTATAGCAATTTTTCAACGTGTGCGAAAAGACGAAGAATAAGAATAAGAAAATAATCAAAGAAATAAAAACGAACGTTTGGGCACTCATATCTCGGAAATGGTTAAGGCGATTTTCTTCAAGTTTGGTATGTGGGGTGGCCTACCTGGCGGGCACCTCTGCAGCAAAACTGGTTCCAATCTGATGAAGGATCACGGAGCTACAAAGGTGTGAAAATCGTGTTTTCTTTCTTCCTGTCAATATACTCACGGTGTGGTGCGCCGGCTTCTTGGGCCGCATGACACACTACCGTGTGTCTTGATTTACTGACTTCATCGTGTGTCACCAAATATACAGTTTTGTTAAAATTTTAACATGTGTATAGTCTTAAAATTTTGTTCCACGAATTATCTAATTGGTCACTTTAGCATAGTGTATTGCACGTTATACAATATGAAAGACGTTTTTCTTAAGCGATCAAGCATCATAAGTCACATTTCATTGAATACCACTTACTCCTTAAGAGAATCTTGTATTGCTTTTCTAACTGAAATACAGACTGATACATTAATGGCTGATGGTATGGGCTCGATGTCTTCACTATTTTAAGACCGAAATGTGCTTTTTTGCCAACTGTAGCAATTACAATGCATGAATCATGGACTTACCTTTATCCTCAATTGTGTACTATTTCTTTGTTTACTAGAGCATGTAGGTGTTGATTCATGGGTAATGCATCAATGGCTTTTATTGCTGAAATATTGTCCATAATTTTTGTGCGATGCTTAAAGTGTGCATATTGATTGCATAGCTTGTTCTTTTGCTGTTGTTTGTGAGCAACACTGTGCAATAGCTTAAACCAAAGAGTAATTGCATAGCCATAAAAGTAGAAACAAGGGAGGTTGCCTACACCTGGAGATACACCATATACTAGACTAGTGGACATTTAATCACTAATTCAGCCTTGGGTATAGACTGAATCAGGGATTAAATGTCTGCTAGTACATCTGCAGGCGTAGGTGACCTCACTATTTTTTATGGCTATGATTCCTAGACAGAAAATCCTATTTTTGCTGTACTTGTTTGTTTACATTTTTAATAACACAATTATGACTAGAAGACCCATGCATACAGCATCAAAAGGAGGAATGATGCCAGACTTGCCATTAATTAATTTTGCATCTGAACATGCACCCAATTATTACTGAGCAGTGATATGCCAATATGCTTTGTTTTAAGCTATGTTCAGCCTGTTACACAGCATTCTACTGAGGAACATTACATGAAGGAACTCTGCGATAAATTCAGTCACAACAAAAAACTCATTTTTTGTTTATGTAGGGAAGCCATCATGTTGTGCTATCACAAATTTACATATTTTGTAGTCAGCAAAGATAAATGGGACACAAAAGAGGACACAGGCAACTCCATGAAGTATGCATTGGACATACTGCCATATGCTAAAAGGCACCAGTCGGGCTAAAGTGGCATCTATCAGTAAAAAATTGGGCCCATAACCTTAGTGGTTGTTGCATTATATTTGTGTGACAGAATCAGGCAGGCAGGCAGTTAGTCAGTCAGTCGAAAATTCTGCTAAATAATTATTTTAAATTCCATAGCATTTTATTGGAAGCAATTTAGTTGCTTTGTAGACACTTCTTGGGCTTGCTTATCCCGCACCAATACTGCCAAGGTGTCGTGAGGCTGGTTTTGGGGTGTTGTTTTTAAACCAGATGTGCCCACAGCTGGTGTGTGGGCACGTGTCTGGTTTACTGAAATTGATTTGGCCAAAACCGCCTGTCTGTGTAGGTATGTCTGTCCAACACCCACGTGAGCAAACAGGCTTTGAGCTACAGTAAATAAACCTTCAATGTATAAAGGCTGTTTACGACTGTATGAGGCTTTGTGCAGAGAATTTGCATATAAAAACACGATAGACAAACTATAAAAACAGTTAAGAAGATACTTCATTGTGTAATTTTTGGTTTGAAGTGGTTTGCTCAAGTTATGCTTCCTTAACAGTGCTTAGCAATGTAATTGATGAATTATGGAATATTTGGTGAGTTATGAAATATGTTTAATTTTATGTACTGCATGTACTATTACAAAATAAGGTGAGAAAAAAGCTATAGCATTTTGTGAGTTTAATTTAGATAATAATGAGTTGATTAATTAATTCAAGGGATAGTATTTACTAGGTGACTGGTTTTTAGAACATCAACTTGTTTTGGCCAGAAAAGTCCAGGCCTTTGTGATCCCTAATATACAGTGTGATGTGTTTGCCATTCAACTATTTGCCAGTCTCTGGTCATTAATAGTTAGCTTACATAAATACAACTTCAAGGGGGAATGCATGCTGTAGCTACTAATATACTTTCATTCATGACATGATGTTGAAAATTCTGCTGAATACTTGAGGTGGATTGATAAAATTTCACCTCACTGATTGTCTCCACTTTGGTAGGTAGCATCAGATGCAATGACAGGTCCCATACATGTATTACAAGCACCTTAATTGTGCAGTATACCAGAATGCTTGACCTATGATAAGATACGTGGTATGTAGTGTGTTGTAGCCAGCACTCCACACCTGTGTGTTATTAACAGAAAGAAAGCACAGTGACGATTTTCACGCATATGTAGTTTTGTGCTCTCTTTTGTAATTTAAACATTTTAAAACCCATATAGTGATACTGACTGATACTAACTCTGTATTTACTCTGTATTGCTCCGTATTTCCGTCTTGGGACCATTATTCCAATTCTGTCAAAATGTGCACAGTAATAGACTACTGCTATGACTAGTGATCTACTTTTACCTACAAAAATTGTTCCAAGATGGAGTAAGACTGAGTAAATATGGAGTTAGTATCAGTAAGTATCAGTATACGTGAGTATTGCTGTGATATATCAGCTAAAAATTCTAACTACTTCATGCATATTTTACAACTACTGTGTATGTACTTGTATTTCAGGTTGAGGAAGGACAAAGTTAAGATGGTCCTTGGCAATGGCCAGTAATACACTGTTAGCCTTGCAGAAGAGAAATTCAGCATACAATTAAGCATCATTTTGCTTCCTAACACAGAACACTCTGCTGAGCTTCGAAAAGATTTGCTACAATATTTTATGTCCAAGCTTGATCTTGTGGTGGAAGATTTTATGTCAGCTGCAAAGAAGCCAATTGCATATATACCATGTTGTTTCTGCAATCAACTACATCTCAGGTTGTCATTGCTACTACAAGGGAAACAGCAACACTGTCCTATCAAGAATAAACCTTTGCTGCTTAAGTATTATCGCACTCTTGTCAGTGATGAAGGTAAATATTTGTTTATGTATTCACTGCATGTGTTTTTATTTCTTGCTATTTTAACTAAACTAAATATTCAGTTGTCATTAACAAATTATGTCTACTGTCTGTGCACAACTTAAAATGGAAAATAAATAAACAGCTTTCCTTATATTCCTTGCTTGTGGATCTTCCTTGCCTTTTGCGTGTACAGGCTTCCACTGACCAAAGGTCATGTTGGTATACTATTCAGATTTTGAACTGAAAATGGTTGGCCTGAGCCACTCAAACTTTAATTATTGAAGTATGACCTATACTAACTACCTGTGTTTCCTTTGAACGACAAGGAGCTTGTTGTTTGACTTTGTGTACTTATTATTTTGTTCATCGATAACCCACTCTACAACCAAGACTGAATAGTATTTGTATAGGAGAGAGCATCTTACTACATACAATGCACACACCAAATGCATGCACTGTGCAAAGTAACATCCCAACTGGTAAAGACTTGACCTTATCAACATGCAGTTCTCTGTCAACAGTATAGAAGTGTTAATGGTGGACTATGCACAGTGTGATAGCACAGGACAATCACTCTCCCCCATGAACTATGAACTCTTGAACATTATGAACTCTTGTTGATAATAAGCTCTTGCATTAATTTTAATATTTAGCATTTGTAAATGCATGAATTTATTTGGCTTACACTATCTATTATAATAGACATGAAGCTGAAATGTTTGGAAATAAATTATGTTTAAAATTATACAGTGGAATGGTTCAATATTATGTGTGTTAATCATTCTCCAACAATAATGATCTTTTGAATGCATACAGTGTGTAAGTTTGTATCATACTATGTTCTGTTTAGATGATTCGTTTGCAGTTATGAAAAGTGATCCTGTTGTATCAGCCAAGTCTAACAAAAGTTAGTTGTACTTTAATTTCTGTGTATTCAGTGTCTTGCATGTGCTATAAATTGTTACTGCATATTATAGTAAAAATATTGCCAATGATTGGCATTATCAAGAATGCTGTTCAAGCATAGTAAATACAAAGAGCATAAACTGTTGTGAATTTCTGTACCCTAGCTGTAGCTAGTATCATTTATGCAATCATAGCATAGTGACAGTATGCCAATGTCTTTGTATATATAAGCAATGCTTGTATTCTTTAGAGCAGCTTTCATATCCTGAATTACTGAAGTGGGTCAAGAAGGTACCACAATGGTTCATGGTGGCAACTTTCCTGTTGCCTGAACAAACTGTGCATATAGATATGAAAGAGATTGAAGAAGATGGACAAGGAAGTGCAGAAAAATGTCAAATTGCTTTGTCTAAGATGTTTTTTAACAAGTGTAAGGACACAGATATTACATGGAAGAGAGTTCACTCAGCATTTGTTAATGCTGGGGAGACTAACATTGCTGAAGAAATAAGGCTAACTTACATGGTGAATTAACTTAACTTTTGTTTGCCAATTTTTGTGGCATGAAATGCATATGTTACTACACTTTGATTTTATATCTATACTGAGTAGATTATGTAGATACAACAATTTTGTACTATAGGCTTTGAATACTTGTGATTGCTTTACATTTTGACTTTTATTGTTTGTAAAAATTAGTAACCTATTTTATAGTACTTTTATCCTACACAAATTTTGTATACAATTATTGTGAGAGAGTTGTTTAAGCAAATGTTACTAGCATTAAAGTTATTGATAATTTTAGTCAGTATTATTTTATTACTGTAACAAAGAATACGTATGTATACAGGGGTGGATCCAGACTTTGGAAAGGGGGGTGCACTTTGCTGAAAAGTTGAAGAGTAAAAAAAAGTCACAGCAATAATAGCTGCCCTAGCCTAGAAAGTATATAAGATCCTTATTCAGATCCTTATTTTAGCTGCATAGTTAAGCTACACTGCCTCATGAACACTGTGACTGCTTTATTAGAGTGATTGACTGCTCTATTAGAGTATCTCGATCTCGTATAAATGTAACTTTTTATTTTGAAAGGGATGAAGGAAGGGAGGGGGGAAGCATGTGCCTGTTGTTCTCCCCTGGATCTGCCACTGGTATAATGTGTTGCTTCACCTTTACATGATGTTATGGGTTTCATGCATCAGCATGATCTAGAGGTGCACCGATATGAGATTTTACAACATATCAATAAACAATATAATTAGCTTCAAATTGCCGATACTGATTTTCTTTAGTGTTTGGTTGCATCTGTTTTCAGTATGGACAATACAATCAATTTTAATGTTAAAATATGTAAAAAAGCAGTTGCCAAAAGAATTTTATAAAAATTAAAAAAAAAGACCAGTGAAGAAGATGCTATGAAAGGTCTGAGCAAAGAAAAACCAGCCTGACTTGGGAATCAAACCTTGGTCACTAAAATAGTTTACATCTTTAGTCTAATGCTTTACCCACAGTACTGCAACATCAAGTACACAGAAATCTGATACTTATCTGAAATATCTGCTTAAATTGTCAACTGTTAACTGATACCGATACCACCATATTAGTGCTGATTTTTACCAGTATTTATATTGCTGCACCTTTAGCATGATCAAATATATTATGGTAACTTGAATTGCAAGCAGTGAGTTTCACAAAAACTGGTATGTTTTTCTTATCTTGATCTTTTTATTATGAACGCTTTACAGTGTCCAGCACTGAAGGTCTGACAACAACATATGCTGCAGCTTTAGGATTACCTAACTTAATGTCAAGGACTTAGACTTAATGACTTACATCTTTGTTTATTATGGTGGCTTAATTCACAGCCCTAAAAACATGATACTCTCAGGATGAGTATCCTAACAGACTGTTTACTGTCTTTTACCTCTTATTAAATAAATAGTATCAATTAATTTCACTATAATGGGGAAGTACAGATCCTGTTCCAAGCTGTGTGAGTACGTGCGTGTGTGTGTGTGTGGCAGTATACATGCATGGATGCATGCAGCTATTCTGAAAAATAGGGCATGTGGGCAGCTACTTTTTCAAAATTATCATGATTCTCAACTTTTATATCATTCAGTGTGGCCATGCAATTTTTTAGCTTTTTAATAAAATGCAAATATTCCATTCCAGCACTGAGGTATGATCTGTCATGTGATAGGATGCAGTTGGCACATGTCTTGTTATCACAGGCCTGGTCAAATTATTACACCTTGTAAAGAGTAGAGTGACTCCATACCAATGTTGGTTGATCGCCTGCTCTACACAGTTAATTGTATTACTAGTGGGGCAAAAAAATTATTAATTTTCAACAAGTAGAATAGGGATCAAAGATTTGATTTTGAAAAGAACTGCGTAAACAAGAAGTAATAGGGATGATAATCCACAAAATTCTATGCATCATCAGTTCAAAGCAAGTTATTTGAATAGTGTACACTCAATTTGCGATTCCTATTTCAACATTTTAACAAAATTTAACCACAAGTTGAAATAGGAATCGCAAATTGAGTGTACACTATTCAAATAACTTGCTTTGAACTGATGATGCATAGAATTTTGTGGATTATCATCCCTATTACTTCTTGTTTACGCAGTTTTTTTCAAAATCAAATCTTTGATCCCTATTCTACTTGTTGAAAATTAATAATTTTTTTGCCACACTAGTTTCATGATTTTTTTCATGTCCATGCACATGGACTACTTCTTAAATATACGTTCAACAGTACATGATTGTTTAATAAAGAAACCCATTGTAATATCAACTGGCAATAAACAATTACATAAATAAGTTTAATAAACAATTAGTTAACAATACAGTTAACAATACAGTAAACAATACCACTTTCCTTTGACGAGTAGATAAATCCACTAGTGTGACCGTTTACTGCAACGAAGCGGTGCGAAATCTCAACAAGAGTAAAACACACGCTTGACAAAACGTGGTCGACTCCAATTAAAGTGCTGAGTATACGGAGTATCCCGCTTTTTATTTTTCAATCGCGTACGGAAGGGACACACCCCTTTTCAATTCGAAATTTACCAGTGTGTTCCAATAGCTTACAAGCCTTGTTATGTCGACTCTTAGCTGGTAAACAGCTGAAGAATATAATAGAAAGTATACACGAAAGGCGTACAGTAATAGTTTAAGTGACGAGGTGCGGGCCACACCCCCTTCACTGTCTCGTAATGAAGGAAGTCTAAAACCCGAGTTTCAGTGAACAATAGTTATGTTTAATGTTTAGTGTGATACAACTTGATGCATTTTAGTCCTGTGAGCTAAAGCAATGGAATTTTAAACAATTCTATATTATCATCTGTATGGCTTCTCGATCGAATGGCGTCTCGAAGAGTGATTCTTGCTCTATATCTCGCAATCGCATTAGAGAGGGAAGATTTTAATACCACACAGACCTGGGTACGAATGTTTTTTAAATACGCCATACGTTTTTAGGGCTGATATCTACTTCCTACGAGCTGTAGGCGCGCGAAACAAGAAAGAAAGAAGAAAGAAAGAAGAAGATGGAGAATCTAACCATTTTCAAAATTTTTAAAAACACCTAAAACTATTTCCCTTACTTTTAATACTTGTTGGCTAGTGTTGTAAACACAAAAGAAAGGTCTAGAATGTTTTAGAAATAAAATCTAAAGCCCGGAAGGCTGCTTTTGGCGTGCGTTCTATTAGAGTGTTTTGAAAAATTTCTGCCTGATCCCTATTATGTACCACTACCGTGGTACATGACACTACCGTGGTACATGATATAGCTAAATATATAATATGTATGTATATTGACTGGATAATCAGCCTTAATCTCACATTTTACAAGTGGAATATTTATAATTAAAATAAATGCGAATATGAAAGTAGCAACTAAAGAGACTTGATTTTTATTGAGGAAAGAATATTTCTGTACAGTGTAGCATTATAATGAAATGTGCATGGGTGATGCAAAACTGAGATGAGCTTTTATTGCTATGTAGTTAGCAGTGTTTTAGTCGTGCATGGGAATCTGTAGAACTCCTGAATTTATGTCATGCACTTGGGTGTACAAGACATATCCTCACTATGCTTAATTGTATGTCTACCTGATGTCTATATCTCCATGTATAGTTCAATGAATGGTACATGTCATGTAGAGACATGTACATGTAATTTTGCACATTCATTCATGTTGCTGCAGGTTATATCACTTGTGTAGGTAGGCGTAGCTTCATAGTAGAGCATCTGTCAAAATATGAAAAAATATCATGATAATCAGTAATATCGTGATATTTTCCCATGATATATTGTGATAGTAAAATTTCAATACCGCCCAGCCCTAGATATACAATATAATATATATTATGTACATAGCTGGGATGCATGGACGGACCAAGAGACATTTACAAAAAGTATATATATAAAGTTCTCAAGACTGTAACCTCAAACCTCTATAAAGATTACAGATTATACACATAACAATGAACAGCCATAATATTGGTTGTTTCTAAGTTAACTGAGTGGAAAGCAATAATATGCAGGAAAAATGATGTGGTGGCTGATGCAACATTAACTAACTGTTTATTACTAACAAACATACATCAACATCCTTGTTTAGTTCAGAGGATGTGAACACCCATAAATATTGTGTTAGCAGTGGGTTGTAGTCCATATATACTTTACTCAATGGTATACAGTGTATTATAGTCAGCTCCCACAAAAGTCATGATCAGGACTATTAAAGAATGAGGTGAGCATTCATGTATTTCTATCCAATGGTTTGTATTGAAACAACCACTTATCCTCATGTGCAATACATTCCCACCCAAATTTGCCTATTCTAATTGTATGGGATATTTCAAAAGCCACACAACTCAGCTACTCATGTCAGAAATATTTTTGTTCTGTTGTTCAGTTGCTTCATAGACCTTTTTAGACAGGTGATATGTGTAACTATGAGTACCTTAAATCCTGTGGACAATTCTTGACTAGAAGATTTGATGTGTTCCTGGTGTAACGAAGGTTACTAAGGAATTTACAGACTATTATAATGTTAATAAATTTCCTCTTACATTTCCCTGCAGATTGCAATAGTATACTAAAGGTTAATTAAAAGAGCTTTCATCAATTTTCAAGGAATTGTCCTGTGTATTTTCAATCATTGTAATACATGTATTATGAATATTAGTTTGGACTACCTGCTGAACTGCAATTAATAGATTTTAAACTTATCCACAGCTTATAAATGCAATACTCACATTATGTATCCAGTGTTGTTTTATATATGACTTGAACTCTAAATTTGTTGTGCCTAGAATTGCCTTCTTAGGATAAAATATACTGTACTCCACAATAAAAGGCTATCTGAGTTGCATGTATATACAACTTCTGCTTTTAGAACTCTGATTCCACCAATAAAACTTCACAATCCTTTATCAAGTTAAAGTGCTGAGCAATTATTGTGCTTGAGGTGGTGATGATGCAATAAAACTAAAAAGTATGTCAATCACGACAGCAGTAACCACTTTAAAATTATGCATAGCAAATTAAGATTTTTATGCATTGGTATCACACTGGTATGTATTATAGAGGAAAGTAACCTTGGGCCTGCAAATCAGTGTGAAATGTTCTGTAGTTGGCCAACTACAAAAACAAGACTTACAAGTTTATGACTGTCTGTACTGTGAAGGGAGAAATGTTTACTACTGTTAACACTGAAGAACAGATGTAGAATCATTCCATTTGTTGTGATGTGCAAATCTTGAATGGTGTGGCATATAATTGTACTGGCTTGAGAAGTCAAACTATAGCAAGCATTATGACATAAAGTCATTACGTATAACATGGCTGTTAATGCATATGTATGGCATCTGAAAGATGTACGGGCTCTGATAGTGCAAAATAGATGTATCAATTCAAACATCAGTTGTCCTGAAAATTATTACTCACGTCTGCTACTGTGGTATCCACTGTTGTTATGCTGACAGCCAGCACTGTAAGTATTTTTCTACTGTCTGTGGTCTTCACGAAGGCTGACGAAATTACCAATGAAATCTACTCTCAGGAAGTTGCCGTACCTGGTTCACAGACAGGATACGATCAGGTAGAATGTTGCTGTGTTATTAGAGATCGCTCTTTTCACTCATTTGATAGTGCAGTCATCTTACTAATAATATGACAATCAAAATTGTTGGATCAAATGTTGTGTTGGATTCAAAAATTACTGTAGAAAATCTTGAGAATATTGCAATAATTGGACATGGAACTTCCATTGTGAACTGTATTGGTATTGGAGCAATAAACTTCATCTCCTGCAACAATGTTACTATTACAGGTATTGACTGGGAGAGGTGTGGGTTGACTAGCAAGGAGCCATCATATCCAGGAATCAGATTTCACAAATCATCCAAGATTATCATTCAAAGCTGTTCCTTCAATTCTTCAATAGGACATGCTGTAGTCTTCTCAAAAGTTTCAGGAAATATACACATCAACAATTCTGTGTTTACACATAATAATCATCATAGAGATCATGGTGCAGCAGTGCAGTATACAGCTGATGGTACAACTCATACGCAAATAAAGTTGGTGATTAACAGCTGTAATTTCTCTTACAATGGAGTTGCCAAGAGTGTTATCTTTATTGATGGTTCAGGAAAGACAGCTGCAGTATTCATACTTGCAAAATTCATTATTTGTTGGCAATGAAGGAGTACCTGTATATCTTTCACATCATAAACTACACATTAGAGGTGATGTACTTTTCAAGCAAAACACAGTGATTGCTGGTGGAGGAATTTTTAGCAGCAGATCAATTGTTGAATTTAAAGACAGTTCTAATGTCATGTTCTACAATAATTCAGCAAATACTAGCGGTGGAGCAATCTTTCTTAATAATTCTAGAATATACTTTGGAGAAATTTCAGTTGTAAATTTTGTAAACAATATTGCTACTTCATATGGTCGTGCAGTATTTTCCATAAGTAAGTCTGCAACATTATTTGACAGAAACACAGTGGTAATATTTCAAAGCAATGCAGCCAGCACAAGTGGTGGAGCTCTGTATTTTGAAAATTCCAACATGTTATTTGCTGTAAACTCAACAGTGACCTTTAACCATAACACCACTACATTTGGAGGAGGAGCAGTTTTCTCTACAAGATATTCAGAAATATTATTTGACGGAAACGCAACTGTGTCTTTTATAGATAATGATGCTAGTGAAGGAGGAGCTGTTGAGTTTTATAATCACTGTAGGATCACATTTAAGGGAAACTCAAATGTGACATTTAGTCATAACAGCGCTACTTATGGAGGGCGGTGTATTCTAGAAGTTGTTCAGAGATATTATTCGATGGAAACACGACAGTGGAATATAAAGGGAATCATGCTAATAAAAATGGAGGAGCACTTAATTGTTTTGAGAACTGCAACATAACTTGATGGAAACTCAAAAGTGTTATTTAGTGACAATGAAGCAAGATTTTGAGGAGCAATGTGCTCCAGAAGCCAATCTGAAATATTATTTGGTGGAAACACATCAGTGACATACAAACTTAACAAAGCCGGTGTTAGTGGAGGTGCTATTTATTCACAAGAGAAATGCGCCATCATGTTTCATGAAAACTCAACAGTGAGATTTATTAGTAATCGTGCCACTGATGGAGGAGCTGTATACTCAACAACATAATATTATTCTGATGTTTTATTCAATGGAAACACCACAGTGACATTGAGTAAAAATGGAGCAGCAAGGCTTGGAGGAACAGTGTACTGGACATATAAAGGGAATTATGTTGGTAAAAATGGTGGAGCTTTTATTTATTATGAGAACTGAAGCATTACATTTAATGGAAACTCAAAAGTAACATTTAGTGATAATGAAGTAAGATTTGGGGGGGGGGGGGGGGGCAGTGTTCTCCAGACAGTTTTCTAACATATCATTTAAAGGATACACAACAGTGACATATGAAGCTAACAAACCCAGCATAAGTGGAGCAGCCATTTATTCTGGTAAGAAATGTAATATCCTATTTGATCAAAACTCAGCATTGACATTCATGGACAACAGAGCTGAATATGGAGGAGTAGTGTTCTCTGTAAATTATTTCCAAATATCGTTTGATGGAAACACAAAAGTAACATATAAAGGGAATTATGCCAGTGGAAATGGAGCAGCCATTTATTCTGGTAAGAAATGTAATATCTTATTTGGTCAAAGCTCAGCATTGACATTCATGGACAACAGAGCTGAATATGGAGGAGCAGTGTTCTCCGTGAGTTATTCCCAAATATCATTTGATGGAAACACAACAGGGACATATAAAGGGAACTATGCCAGTGGAAATGGAGGAGCTCTTTATTCATATAAGAACTGTAGCATCACATTTGATGAAAACTCAAAAGTGACATTTAGTGACAATGAAGCACGACTTGGAGGAGCGGTGCACTCTAGGAGTTATTCAGAAATATCATTTGATGGAAACACATCAGTGACATACAAACTTAACAAAGCCGGTGGTAGTGGAGGTGCTATTTATTCACACGAGAGATGTACCATCATGTTTCGTGAAAACTCAACAGTGAAATTTATTGGTAATCATGCCACTAATGAAGGAACTGTATACTCAACAACATATTCTGATGTTTTATTCAATGGAAACTCCACAGTGATATTTAGTAAAAATGGAGCAGTAAGATTTGAAGGGGCAGTGTGCTCTAGTAGTTATTCAGAAATATCATTCGGTGGAAGCACAGTAGTCACGTATAAAATTAACAAAGCCAGTGTGAGTGGAGGTGCTATATATTCACAGGAGAAATGTATCATCATGTTTCATGATAACTCAACAGTAAACTTTATTGACAATGATTCCACTAATGGAGGAGCTGTATACTCAACAAAAATTTTCTGGTATTTCACTTGACAATAATTCAAAAGTGACGTTTAATAAAAATAGAGGTAAATATGGTGGAGCAGTGTACTCCAAAAGAGATTCTAACGTATCATTTAATGGAAACACATCAGTGGCATATGACATTAACAAAGCCAACATAAGTGGAGCAGCCATTTACTCTCTAGAGAAATGTATCATCATGTTTCATGATAATTCAACAGTGACATTTAGTAACAATGGAGCAAGGTATGGAGGGGCGGTATACTCAACGACATATTCTGATTTATCTTTCAATGGGAATTCAAAGGCGACATTTAGTGAAAATGGAGCTTTATATGGAGGGGCAGTGTATTCTATAAGTTATTCAGAAATATCATTTGATGGTAACACATTAGTGACATATAAGATTAATGCAGCCAGAGTAACTGGAGGTGCTATGTATTCACAGGAGAAAGGTGTCATCATGTTTCATGATAACTCAACAGTGACATATATTGACAATCATGCCACTAATGGAGGAGCGGTGTTCTCAACAGCATATTCTGTTATATCATTTGACGGTAACTCAAAAGCGACATTTAGTGGCAATGAAGCTGGTTTACATGGAGGTGCTGCTTATATACATCAAACAAGTAATATAACATTTGTTGGAAACTCATCAGTAACATATGTTAACTATATTGCAGTGATGGGTGGTGCAATGTATTGTGAACATTCATGGCTATTATTTGAATGCAATGCCAAAGTGGATTTTAGAGGCGAAAGATGGTGGGGCTGTTAATATCCAACAGTCTAACATAAAATTTGCAATGAGGTCATCCACAAGATTTAACTATAATTCAGCTGATAAGAATGGTGGAGCAATATACCTTGATGGTATCTTTACTATGACATTTGAAAGTGAATCTGATGTCATATTCAATCAGAACAATGCTACTCTTTATGGTGGAGCCTTTTATGGTGAACTGAAGCAAACTAACCAGAGCAATATCTTATCCAATACCACAAGTGTTGAGTTTAGCAGCAATACTGCTCTTGTGGGTGATGATGTGTATATGCACATACAAGCATCATGTGATGAGATGTGTTTAAACAACAGCATTGTGGGGTTAAACATGACACATAATAATCCTCCCCGTCATCTAGTTTTGTATAACCCAGCTACCTGTATCAATACTACCAATACAACAAATCATTGTGATACTTACTTTGTTGATAATATAATGCTTGGCCAAAACATTACAATCAATGCCTGTGTACTAAGCTTTCATGACCAACCTGCTAGGGGAGTGGACTTTGTGGTAAGTGGTGAAAATCATGATCATAATCTTGGTGGGACACAATTTGTGCCAATAGCTTGTAATCTATTTGAAGGGGTCAGTGTAACAGGCAAGGAGACTTCTGACATTACCAATTTCACTATGATGATTACATCATATACAAACAGTGATTTAGGAATTTCTGTCCAGCTGATAGCAGAACTATCTCCCTGTCACCCTGGTTACTACTATGATAATACTACTCAAAAGTGTGTATGCTATGATGACGGTGACATTGTGTCTTGTTCTGGTAGCACATCAACTATCAAAAGAGGTTACTGGTTTGGTGTAGTTGATGGCAAATCAACAGTGACAGTTTGTCCTAACAATTATTGCAATTTTACTTGTTGTGAAACAACTAATGGGTTTTATCAGCTCTCACCAGTGAGAATGAATCAGTGTAGTTCACACCGATCTGGTACTGCTTGTGGTAGTTGTGAAGAAGGATATACTCTCTCATTTGATTCTGTAGAATGTGTCAGCATTGAAAAGTGTACAACAGGACAGACAGTACTGGTTATCGTGTTGTCAGTGATATACTGGATAGTTCTGGTTATAGCAGTGTTTATTATGACATACTATCATGTTGAGATTGGTTACTTGTATGTTATTACGTACTATTACAGTATGTTGGAAATTTTACTGGGTCAACATTTGTATGCATCTCAAAGTCTGTACACTGCTGTTAGCATTATGTCCAGCATTGCAAAAGTGACTCCACAATTTCTAGGACAGCTTTGTCTAGTAAAATCTATGACTGGAATTGACCAAGAGTTTCTACATTATGTACATCCACTAGCTGCAGGTATGCTACAGATCCAATTTTGGAAACTAATAGACTGCTCAGAAATTACCAAAAGTGGTAATTTCTGGCAACCAAAAGTAGTCTTTATTGGCAACTTTTGATAGCTCAAAAAGTTTGGGAAGCAGAGGAAAGATGCCAATTCTGGCAAGTTTCTAGTTGTCCATAATTTCCATCTTTGGCATTTATGAGCAGTTCAAAAGTTGCCAAAACTGAAAGTTTCCAAAATTGGCAACTATTGTTTTGCTTTGAGCAACCACAACAAATGGTGCTCCAAAGCTACTAAATCTGGCAGTAATTGTATTTGTACTAATAAAGGACAATAAACACATTGATTGTGGGATTTAATTTGCCAAAAGTTACCAGAAGTGGCAACTTTTTGACGCTGAGAAATTAGTGAGCAGTTCAAAGGTTGCCAAACTTGGCAACTTTTGGTTGCAAGAAATTACCATTTTTGGCAATTTAGTTATTTCTGGCAACTAAACATATCACTTTTTATGCAATGCAAAGTTGGAAGTTTTTGCAATCAAATTGGCAAGTTCTTAACTACACAGAATTATCATAGCTATTAGACACTTTTCAAGCTGGACAAAGATTGCCAAAACTGAAGCTGTTCTAAAACTGGCATTGTCTATGTTGCTTTGAACAACAACTAGATGGTGCTTAAGTGTTATCCCACTTTAATTATAGTATGCAATAAATGGGTTGATTTAGTAAATGCAAGTTAATCAGTTTCTACAAGGTAGAAGTGTTAAGATTGTCCATATCACATCTGCTTCTTAATGACCCTTTTACACCTATGCTTGGCCAAGGGTATAAATTCCTTGTATGGTCGGTTGTTTTTTTCTTCTTGTACATTTCATCATCAACCTCCTCTTCATTGTGTGATGATATAGGAGATATAGTAGCCTCTATTTGTTCTCTTCCCTCCAGCTTCCTCCTCATCATGACTTGGCACTTCCACAGAATTGCCATTGGAGCTACCAACTCGATTACCATTGCTGTACTTTTATATGTGACCAGATTTTACAAAACCAATCCAAATCGCACATCAGGCAAAATCAAACTAATACCTCCAGTGGATAACTGCACTATTGTACTAGTAGTTTTGACACTCAGTACCACTCAAACTACTCGGGGATGGTTTCAACAGATGTCTTTTCTGGGTGGTGTGTAGAGCTCGAGTGGCAGTTTTAGGCCTTGTGAAGGACCTGGCTTGGCAAGAACCAGTGGTTTACTGGTGGACAGCCTGACAATGTTGGCCACATGTTTTCTGTGGATTTTGCTACATGTCAGCCACTAAGGAGCCAGCACAGCCCTGTAATCTCATCTCTGGACTCCAATCATAGTCTGCCTCCATTTTGAGGTCTAACCCTTGTCCATCCTCCACCCCTTTGTGAGCATTCATGATACTACTTCACTCATCCAACTGCTCAGATTTTCTATCTTATTTGGCGGGAAACTCTATAAGCAGCTACAAGTACTGGAAGTGGCATGAAAGTAATAGATTGATGCATCTTTTATGTAAATTTCATATGTGTGCTTGCTATCCTTGGAGAGTTATGCTGGCTTGAATTCTTTAAAACCGCTTATCTCAAAACTTCTAATGTGCGATTTGGATTGTTTTTCCAAAATCCAGTCACATATAATAAAAATATTATTGTTCAGTTTTTTTTGTAGATTTTAACTGCTTTGATCATTAAGCTACCGATGAAATGTGTATATTTTATTAAATGGGTTAGATGCCTCACCTTCAATAGTGGCTGCACTTGAGTGGTTCCACAATCAATTTTAAAAACTTAAACAAAGTTTTATGAGTAGTGGTAGATTTTGAATAATCGCCACATCAATTTGACAACTAAGGTAATGAACACTGTGGCATTTAACCACGTAAATACAGAACTTATTTTAAGGGATAACTATATATTGTTCTTTTTAATATCAGTCAGGTTGCTGCAATCTAGTACAGTCACAATGCCTTATTACTTTTAGCAGGCTAGTATGTTTACTTTCAGAAGTAATCTTTTTTTTGCCTAACCAATACTGCCAAGGTGCCATGAAGGGATTGTGAAACTGGTTTCTGGTCACATTATTTTTTTGTGAAAAGGTGCAAATTTTTATGATTCCTAATATACAGTCCTACTGTATTGTTTGATGTACTTTCATTAATGCATATATAGCAATTGCAGAAATTTTCCAAAATGGAAATTGTAAGCACCTCAAAAGTGACAACTTTTTGTTGCCAGATGTGGCAATTACATAAATTGCCAATTTTGGCACTTTTGGATATCAAAAATTGCCATTTTTGGCAAACTAAATCCCACAATTGATTAGTTCATCATCCTTTATAACAGGAGTAGTACACTTATTGCCAGAATTGGTAGCTTTGAACACCATCTTGTGGTTGTTCAAAAACAGAAGTCGTCAATTTTGGAAACTGTAAGCAGTTCCCAGTTTTGTCAATTTTTGGCCTGCTCAGAAATTGCCAAATATGGCAATTATGAGCAGTTAAAAAATAGCCAGAAGTGGCAACTTTTTGCTGCTCAAAAAGTGTGAGCAGTTCAAAAGTTGCCCAAAATGGCAACTTTTGGTTGCCAGAAATTGCCATTTTTGCCAATTTCTGAGCAGGTCTAAAGTTGCCATAATTGGTTTGTAACATACCTAGCTGTTATCATCTTTGTAGGAATAATCTGCTTGTCAGCAAGAATGTCTTACAAGTTGTCAGCATTTCTAAGTAGAGGAATTATCCATGTAATATGTTTCCTTCTGCTATTATTGTACACTTCTGTGACCACTACTTCATTATTGCTGTTAAGATCACTAACATTTAATAATCTGGATAAGGTTTACACTTACCTGTCACCTGACATAGAGTATTTTCATGGTCGTCATCTACCATATTTTATTGTAGCAGTGTTATTTACACTAGTGATTGTGATTGGTCTACCACTTCTACTTCTCCTTGAACCATTTCTTAATCGCAAGATCAACTTCGCTAGGTTCAAACCATTGCTTGATCAGTTTCAAGGATGTTACAGAGACAAGTACAGAAGTTTTGCTGCTTACTACATGATTTGTCGAGTGGTGTTAATTTTACTACTCACAATTAAAAAATGACTGATTTTGACTATTGAACCTTTTGAATGACTGATTTTGACTATTGAACCTTTTGACTATTTTGACTATTGATGACTGATTTTCTAATCTGAATTCTAATTTTGACTATTGAGTGTCACTCATCCAAATCACACAATTTAGTGCATAAAATCACATCATGTATTACACCACATTACACACAAGAATTCATCATAGTACATATTATTATTCAGTTATTAAACTGGTAGCATAGCCATAGCAACAGTTCATTTACCTATTTATATCATGCATGGTATGTTGTAAAATCTCTTAGCTTTTGTTGCGAGATTCTAATTATCATCTGATTAATGTTCCAGGTGGTGTACAGCATTAATACATACAGTGGCGATGGTTTAGTTTCTTACACTGACAGTCAGGTTAACACATTTAGTTGTAACGGTTTGAATCTACAAAATTTAGGAAATCATGTTAATCCTTAGATCATGCAATATCAGTAGCCTGACATGGTTAATATTATTGACTGTATCATAAAATTTGTTTTTATATATATATCATAATAATGTCCTACATCACTTAGTACATTGTTATGCATATGTCTGTAAATACACAGTTGTTAAGTTGTGGTGCACCCACATTATATGAATCCTGTTGATAGCTATACCACGACTGCAAGGGATTTGTTAATATATATACACTCAAAAGCCTGAGGGATGCAGGCCCAAGGGCTAAGGGTATATATAAGCAAAATCAGACACTCTCATGGTATAAGTGAGGCATACTCACCTGACAGGTGAAAGAACTACAGAGCACTCACCCTGTTTCTTGTTTCTTTTATACATCAGTATCTGAGTATCTTTATACCCCTCAGAACATTATTATGCACAATGCCAGAAACATTGCGATTGTGGGAGCTAGTTTTTTAGTTTTAGCATTTTGTAACACATTTATAAGCATATTAACTTTGCTATTGGGACAGTAAGTAAGTTAATACATTATGTTTAAGTACTAGGGCTGTACCAATACCATATTTTACATCCGATATCAATATCTGTCTATTTCCAATACCATATACACAGCCGATACTTCAAAGTCAAACCAATATGCATTACAGCATAAGGAGTATGTAGGATGATCACTATGGCTGTGTTAAATTACTACAATACATATGCTTTTCAACAACATAATCCTTTTATTCGTTGGTACTTATGACTGTACTTATGACTGTTCACAAAAGGTTTATCCAAACTTGTCTGTTTTTTCAGTGCAAATCACAGAACAAAACAGAAATCAACACCAAATAACTGTGGTGCAAAAAAACCCTCAGGAAAAGAAAAAATTCACCAACCTGGGATTTGAACCCAGGTCGACTCATACTAAGTAAGGACTGCTAGGCTAAGAACTTAACCATTTAACAACTAAGTCACTTGGCCAATCATGCCCTTTTCATGGTACTTATACTACTTTTAATAGTGCAAATAACTCAAGTGAAATATCTGTATTGTTGACTTGCAATTGACTGATACCGATACTTGTAATATCGGTACAGATACCGATATAATATCAGTATCGGTACAGCCCTATTAAGTACATTCGTAGGACTATAAGTTACTCACCTATTTGAAATTTATTTGTCCTGTCTGTGTTCAGTGTGGCAGACAGAAATATGCATCCATGCATTGCCCAAAGAATTATTTTAAAATTATCTAGCCTAACTTGTAAACCAAAACCAACAATTAAATGCTTTGTGCCACTTAATAACAAGTCAAAGTGTATCGTATCTTTGAACTGGTTGGGCATCAAAGCCATCAGCAACCCACGTTCCAATGATATTACCCACAAGTTAAACCCCAAGAGATGTCTTTGAATGCCCATATATACTACAGTGTTATAATTATATTATATACTACTTTAGTGTGAGCATTCAAACGTGCTGCTCAGAGCATATTGCTCAGGCAATATCTTGATATTTCCTGGTCAATATCTTGGTATTGCCTGGGCAATATCATAGGAATGCGGTTGGCTCAAGGCTTTGATGCCCAACCAGTTCAAAAATATGATACATTTAACTTGTATATTGAGTGACACAGAGCATTTAATTATGCATGGGTTTGGGTTTATAAGTTAGGCTAGGCTCAGTGTGGTTGCTAAATTTTGACAAGTTGACAGTTACTAAGCGATGAACTATCAATAAAATCAGGGCCACCCACGGGGGGGACAACTGGGGCATTTTGTCCTGGGCCCCAGCCTGAAAGGGGCCCCATCAAGGGCCCCTTTAATACCTGTTTAAAAGATCCATATACTCTAATAGAGCAGTCAAAATCCAGATACTCTAATAGAGCAGTCACAGTATTCTTCAGAGGAGCAGTGTAGCAAGTTTATAAATGAGGAGATATAATTGGTGAGTGGTAGCTATTGTTATTGTAGCATGTAATGACCTTTTTTTATTTGGTCTTTAATTTACAGCTAGGCTGAAGTTGTGATTCAGAGTGGAACCCTCCTTGCCCCTGGGCCCCACTTTGACTCTTTGCCCCGGGCCCCTTAATTTCTATGGGCGGCCTGAATAAAATAATCACTTGGGGAATGTGTGGATGCGCATTTCTATCTACCACATGTCAGCCATTGAGCAGATCACAAAACAACACAGAGGACAACTAGATTTAAATAGGTGAAAGGAACAAGGTGAGTGCTCTGTAGTTCTTTCACCTATCAGGTGAGTGTGCCTAGAGTGATATCAGTTATAGGCTTAATTACCACAACTGTATCGGGTTTTGCTGATGCACCCTTAGCCTGCGGCCCTCATGCTTTGGGTGTACATATCAGCAAAATCCCTCACAGCCATGGTATAACTAGTAAGCGTGTATACAAGGTACACATTAACCAGGTTGCCTATCAAACAAATTGTCATATATACGTATATATTCAGTGAATAAAAATAAAGGGATATATCTACTCTACATAGAACTACATACAGTAAATTTGGTTAATAGTTGTTATTGAAGAACAAAGCCTAAGTGAAATAGATGGATAAATTAGTTATAAAGATGGGGTGGTGGTGGTCTTTTCTGACTTCGGTGCAATAATGGATATAGCTGCCATCCCAGACCATGTTGTGGTGGCTGTTGTGATGGTCCCCAACCTCTATGAGGTGGTCTCCAGCTCTGTATGTGGTGGATGGTGGGAGATGCTGGCATCCCAAGCAGGTATACCATGCATATGGCTACAGAGGATTTCCAACAGCACCACATTGTTACCAATTGCAGGGGTCTGTGGTAATGCAGTCCAGAAAGCTTGAATATCAAACTCCTGCTACACACAAACTTGTGCAGCTAATTGGAAAAATGTCTGGATGAAGAATCAAACTTATACATCATGGGGTCAGCGTCTGAAAGACTCCTTCAAAGGTGAAGAGTTATCTGACAGGCTTCTTCAAGTCGACTCGATAATGTTCTACAAATGCACAATGTTATGTTCACCAAGCCCTTAATTACTTTCTCAGGTGACACCAGCATACATATTGAACATATGCCAGGCTGTTCTTAATAATTTCCCTGACATGATTAAAACACTTTGTAGATTAACAGTGTGACAACAAGAATCAAATATTTCACACCTGTTACTAACCTGATTTAACCTGATAAACCAATCCTCTTCGAAAAAATCCAACAGTTACCATATCATTATTAAATCAAAAATGGATCTGGATACACAGGAGATACTAGTCCAGAAGCAAGATGTTGGCGTTATAGTGGTCCAGCAACCAACTACCAAGTAAAAGTCTAATTATATGGCTACTTTTGTTTTGCCAAATTAAAGAATGTGTATGGTTCTTACTGTAAACTTTAACACCCAAGTTAAACACTTCAAATCTTCATGTGCAACTGCTACCGTAATTCGCTTTATTTTTGTGCAAAAAATTTTGTGGTAAAATTTTTTGTGTAAAATATTTTTGTATGATTTACGTCAATGACTGCTCTATTACAGTAGTTCGATCAATTTTTGTGTAAGAAATTTTCGTACAAGTTAGGCATACAAAAAGTATTTTACAACGAAAAAAAAGCAAATTGTGGTATAATAATCTATATATATCTATATATATATATATAAATATAAAGCTGAAAATGTCTGTCTGTCTGTCTGTCTGTCTGTCTGACGGTCACGCTGCTTACTCACCAGACTTGGCGCGAATCGACATAGTCTGTGCTGATAATGAAGCGCTCATCATCCGCCTACTCTAAGATTGTTATCACGAGTTCACGCGTGCTTCCGTTCGGTCTCTACAGCGCGTAGAAGGCCAAGGTGTAGAGAAAACTTGAGCAACATTCCTTTGAAAACCACAGCACATACTGTTCAGGTGGTAGAACGCCTAACTAGCGTGCAAGAGGTCGTGGGTTCAAATCCACGTGTTGACAGATTTTTTTCTTTCTACTTAGTACCTTTTTGTGAACACCTTTTTAAAACACGGCTTTTAGCTCATCATATCTTGGCATGCAAAGCACGTATCGAGGCGGGACTTCAGCGAAATTAAACGCCCATCATCTGGCAACTCGAGTGTTGTTGTAGCAAATCAATACGTGCTTTACATACGTTTCAAATAGTGTTGTACAGTACAATGCCAAAGCTCAAGCGATCAACTTCTTCACTCCGCGCGTCTCAGGCAAAGAGACGCAAACGAATTCAACGACAAGACAGGAATAAACGATGGCAAGCACAACTACGAGACACAGCTGCCCGAAGAGAAGCCCGTCTAGACCCGGTAACAAGAAATGAAGAACAACTACGAGACACAGCTGCTCGAAGAGAAGCCCATCTAGACCCGGTAACAAGAAATGAAGAACAACTACGAGACACAGCTGCTCGAAGAGAAGCCCGTCTAGATCCGGTAACGAGAAGTGAAGAACAGCAACGAGACACAGCTGCTCGAAGTGAAGCCCGTCTAGACCCGATAACGAGAAGCGAAGAACAGCAAAGAGATGCAGCTGCTCGAAGAGATGCAGCTGCTCGAAGAGATGCCCGCCTAGAGCCAACTACAAGGAGGGAGGAGCGACAGCATGACCAACCACAGCACCAGCTGGCAAGAGCTGATCCACTATACCGTGCACAAGAGCAGCAGATGGAGAACACAGAAAGACATCAGGTACATGCAAGCACACACCCTAGCTTTAGAGGCCTTAATTACCAGCCACACAATTTCTTTAGCACAACTGATGTAGGCACACTTAGCATAGAATGTTCACATTGTGATGCATTAAAGTTTCCTGGGGAAACCGAGTCCCTTTGTTGTTCAAAAGGTAATGTCCAACTAGAGCCATTCCCTCAACCACAGCCGTTCTTACTGCACCTGTATGAGGGTACAGATAGTGATGGTAAACATTTTCTAAACAACATACGTAAATATAATTGTGCATTCCAAATGACCAGCTTTGGTTGTAATGAGATAGCTTTCCCTGGCTTCAACCCCTCCTTTAAAATACAGGGTCAGTTATACCATCGTATTGGTAGCATGGTTCCCTCAACAGGTGAGTCCCCAAAATTTTGTCAAATTTATTTCATTGACAATCAGGAATCTCAAGTGGCCACTAGGTGTCAAATAGTTGATGGGTTAAGGCCAGACATTGTTAGTGGTATTAATCACCTATTGTATCATGACAACCACTATGTACAGCTTTTTAAAGTGGCTAAAGAAATATTTGACCAGCAGGATGAGCCAATAAATATTAAAATTGTTATCAATGAAACAAAGAGACCTACAGGTGAGCACTCCAGGAGGTACAATAGTCCCATGTGTGATGAGGTAGGTGTGTTGATGCCTAATGAAAATGCAAACAATAGAGACATGGTGTTGCACTACAGGGATGGTGGCTTGCATAGTATTTCAGAACTGCACAGGGGCTATGATCCACTGCAGTACCCACTGATTTTCTCTCACGGTACTGATGGATGGCACATTAACCTAAAACTAGCTAATAACAAAAAATTAACGGCTTTAGTGTATTACCGCTACCACATCATGGTAAGGCAAAATGTATCTGTGTTGCTTAGGGCTAAGCGACTATTCCAACAGTTCTTGGTAGATGCCTACTGTAAAATTGAAACTGAACGGTTACAATTTCTGAGACGTGAGCAGAAGGCACTCCGTGCTGACTGTTATCAGGATCTACGAGATGCAATCATAGATGGGGATGGGGACCCTAGCAATGTAGGTCGTAGGATTATCCTTCCATCGACATTCACAGGTGGGCCACGCTACATGCATGAGCGCCAACAAGATGCCATGACTTACGTTAGGAAATATGGTCACCCTGATTTGTTTATAACCATGACATGTAATCCCAATTGGCCTGAAATTAAAAATAGTTTGCTTCCAGGTCAGGAGCCCAAGGATCGTCCAGACTTAGTGGCTCGAGTGTTTAGACTAAAGATTAAGAAAATGTTAGAAATGTTAAAAACCGATATGATTTTTGGAAAACCACGGGCTTGGCTGTACTCAGTAGAATGGCAAAAGCGTGGTCTACCACATGCTCATTTCTTGGTGTGGTTAATTCCAGAACACAAGATAACACCTGATAAGATTGATGACATCGTATGTGCTGAAATCCCTGACCTGGCTATTGACCCTGACTTGCACCAGATTGTAATGTCCAACATGGTGCATGGACCCTGTGGTAGCATCAATCCTACGTCTCCTTGCATGGAACATGGCCACTGTAGTAAGAAATACCCAAAACCATTCATATCTGAGACCCAACAAGGTACTGATAGCTACCCAATGTACAGGAGGAGAAATCCTGAAGATGGTGGACAGGTAAGTACCATCACCATGAATGTACGAGGCAGTCGCTGTACTCAGGACATTGACAACAGGTGGGTAGTGCCGTACAACAAGTTTTTGTTGCAAGCTTTAAACTGCCACTGCAATGTTGAATTGTGCATGTCCATCAATTCCATCAAGTACGTACTCAAGTATGTACACAAAGGTTGTGACCAGGCAACATTTGCTCTGCGCTCAAATCAGGTGGATGAGATCTCCGAGTATCAGAATGCTCGCTACATCAGCAGCCACGAAGCTGCCTGGAGGATACTGGAGTTCCCCATCCATGAGAGGTTCCCTACTGTACAGCAACTTGCTGTTCATTTAGAAAATGGCCAGCGAGTTTACTTCACTGAAGACACCGCGAGGGGCCAAACTTCGGGAGACCCTCCAAAGACCACTTTGACTGAATTTTTCACATTATGTCAAGTTGACAACTTTGCCAAGACATTGTTGTATGTTGATGTTCCAGAGTACTACACATGGAACAACAAGTCTTGGCACAGGAGAAAACAGGGAACACATGTGGCTGGATATCCTGGTGTTAAGCAAGCTCAAGCCTTAGGTAGGGTCTACACCATCAGCCCACGTCAAGGAGAATGCTTTTATCTACGTTTGTTGTTGCATAATGTTAAGGGTCCACAGTCATTTGCTGATCTGAGGACTGTTGATGGTGATCTCTGTAGTTCCTTCCGTGAGGCATGCCTCAAGTTGGATCTTCTTGAAGATGACAATCAGTATCACTTGGCTATGGAGGAGGCGGCAGTCAGCAACTCACCAGCAAGTCTTCGCACCCTCTTTGCAGTGATACTGGCCTGGTGTGAACCATCCAACCCACTGGAGATATATGACAACCACAAGGAAGCAATGGCAGAAGATTTCTTATATCACCAACGTACCCTACACAGAGATGAACACCTGGAGTTTAATGATGACATTTTCAACTTGGCACTCAATGACTTGCAGGAGAAAGTCATTTCCATGGGAAGTAGGCAGCTGTCTGAGTATGGCCTACCTCAGCCACAAAGAGTGGACAATGATAGGTTTGCAAGAGTGTACCGCAGGGAAATAGACTATGACCAAGGGGAACAGCAAGCATACGTAGATCATAATACAGCTTTGCTTACAGCAGACCAGCGTGAAGTGTATGAGTGTTTTTGTTCCATGGTGGATAGGAATGAGGGAGGTATGCTTTTCTTGGATGCTCCAGGTGGAACAGGTAAGACTTTCTTAATCAACCTTATTCTTGCCAAACTTAGATCTGAAGGTAAAATAGCATTAGCCACTGCATCTAGCGGAATAGCTGCCACACTGTTAACTGGAGGTCGCACCTTACATAGTACCTTCAAAATTCCACTTGACTTGAATGCAATGGATATCCCGATGTGTAGCATTAAGAGAGGAACTGCACTCTGCAAAGTCATCCAGGAAGCCAAAGCCATTGTTGTAGATGAGGCTCCAATGACTAACAGACGTGCATTTGAGGCTATGGACCGCACTCTTAGGGATCTGACAGGTAACAGCCAACCAATGGGAGGAATCTGTATGTTGTTGTGTGGTGACTTCAGACAAATCCTCCCAGTTATTCAACGTGGCACCAGAGGTAACATAGTGGATGCCTGTCTGAAGAAGTCACAACTGTGGGACAGTGTGGTTGTTAAACATCTACACACTAACATGAGAGTGTACCTTTATGGGGACCAAGCAGCTGGACAATTTGCTGACCAGTTGTTAGCCATTGGAGATGGCAAGTTCCCTACTGAGGATGACACTCTTGATGTTGTCCAGCTACCTGAGACCATGGGTACCTTTGTACACGACATTGATGAGTTGGTGTCCAGAGTTTATCCTGGCTTGCTCTCCAACTTCACAAACATCGCTTGGTTATCGGAGCGTTGCATTTTGGCTCCTCTTAATAAAACTACCCGCACCATCAACACAACTCTGGTGGAGAAATTGCCTGGTGAGTGCATCCAGTACAAGTCCTTGGACTCTGTGCCAGATGAATCCCAGGCAGTTGAGTTTCCAACAGAGTTTTTAAATTCTTTAGAAGTCTCAGGATTACCTCCACACTTACTTTCATTGAAAGTTGGTGCACCAATTATAATTTTACGTTCCTTGGACCCCCCACAAGTCACCAATGGTACTAGGTGCGTGATCACTAAACTTTCTGCCAACAGTATAGAAGCCAAAATTTCCCACGGTAAGCATGCAGGCCATGAAATCATCATCCCTCGCATTCCACTTATTCCTAGCAACTCTACATTGCCTTTTGAATTTAGACGTGTGCAGTTTCCTATTTCTCTTTGCTTTGCAATGACGGTCAACAAAAGCCAGGGCCAAACTTTTAAAGCTGTAGGAGTAGATATGACTGACGAGAGCTTCACACATGGAATGCTTTATGTAGCACTGTCTAGAGTAGGCTCCCCAGATTGTTTGACACTATTAGTTAGGGAGGATCGCAAAACACGTAATGTAGTTTATACTGAAGTTTTTGTTTAAGTAGTTACACCCATCTGCTGGTGCTGGTGCTGGTAGTATTGTGGGTCAGCTCATGTGGATGTGGTAAGGAATGTATCATGGTAAGGAATGTATCGGCTGTGATGTAATTGTGTTTTCTGTCAGTTGTGACTCGCATGGCAGTGGGTTTATTATATTCTACAGGTGTTCAGACAAGTGGAGTATCCGCCCACCCTCCCAGTGTAATGTTTTAATTAGCATGATTTCCTAACTATCTCTGTAGGTGGATTCATCAGTAGTTAATGTTGTGCCAACTGGAGTTTTTTGGACAACTTAGTTTTGTGCATACACACACGAGTGGAGTATTTTTGGGTTTTTCCTGGTAGGCAAAAAAAAACAATAATAGGCCTACCAGGTTTTTTCCTGAGGCTGTCTAGGGCTGGACAGTTCCAAATTTATTATTTTTCTTTATTATTAGTTGCTGCTAAGCCCCCACTCCAGTTTGTAGTTACCTAGGTAGTAGTTGGTGTATGTAGTTGTAAGTGTTGTTAAAGTTCAATGACAGTAGCCCACACTTCGTGGTGCACAATCCAGTGTTAATGTTGCATGTGGGTGATAAGGGTAATAGTATGATTTATTGTTGCTTGACATGGATAATGGAGTTGGTAGTATTATTAAAGGATGTGATGATAATCAGCTATTTACCACCTTTGATGGGAGATTGAAGACAACTTTGACTGAGGTTACACTGTGTTTGAACCCATGCAAGCGCATTTGAGGTCATACTTGCTGCTGGAGGACAATTACTAGCACGTGATTAGATCATTTGAATGTCACGTGAATATGATACCCACCTCAAAAATTTTTCTGGCATTATAACCCTGTCTGTAATAAGCTACGGTACAGCCAAGGCCAAGGTATCAATAACACTACTCTTGGTGGGTCTTCTAACACAAAAACTATGTGCCATGTGACCTTAGTTGTTTGTACCCTACAAAATGCCCATAATTGCACATTTCTGAGCTGTCAGCAAATACATTGTGTTTATTCACACCTCAGAAATATGCTGTAAATTGCATTTATATTGCTGCTCAAGCCCTATCATTCCCAGCCATTAAACAGCCATTTTTCTTTGTTTTGTCTGCACAATGGGATAGAAATAACTGAGCTGGTTTTAAATATTACAGTCAAATCATACATAACCCATACCTGCACGTAGGGCAGGTAACAATGCTAGTATAGAATAATTCGATAACATTATAAACTACTCTAATAAAACAATCACTCCTCATACAAACAATATCTAATTAACCCATACATTAGTGTATGTACTCACCTTTCTGGACAGCACATTAATAGTTGTAAGTACAATTAAGAATGGAATGCAGCTACACTGAATGGTTTGTGAAATTAGTAATTACGAACAGTTTCTGCTTGGCTCAAAAAATTAAGTTAGCCCATTCCCAAAATCCAAAGACTACCAATGAACATAACTTCAAACTTATTAAGTTTGCATCTCTGTACTACTTCCTTTCCTTTGCTTCCTCTCCAATCTTCTCTCATATACAGCTAAAAGGTCATAAAATTATAATGTGTGCATATTATCGAAATTAAGTAAAAAAGGGCACATCCAAGAAAGTAAAAGTAAGCACTTAAAAGAGCTGATATCTAGTGTGGCCAAGAATGAATGTCATTACAACTAATTCACAACAATTTATAAAGATCATTAACATTGGTTCTTATCATTGACTCATGCATCCTGATGCATTCTCCTATAGTGGATTACTTTGAACTCTAATTGGCTAAAAATTTGGTCACCTTTTTCCTCTACATGAATATTGAGAAAGCCGGCCAAATTACTAGCCAAGTAGAACATATAAATACATAATATGAGTTTCTGCTGCATGTGCACATGGCTACATTGTATACAAGTTTAATATATTATCGAATTTGAAGGAATTTTTGTGCTATACAAGGTGTAATAAGGATGCTTGTTATGTAAAATGTGCAATATGGATACACTACAAATAGTCAATAATAGTTACTGTAGAAAATTAGTCTTCAATTTCATTCATCACTTCCACAAAAGAATCACGGTAGTGAGTGGCATCATCATCACAGCTTTGGCTAAATATAGATAAATGCAATATTATATAACATACAGAGAACACTATTATGTAGCTATTTAATTTGTGGTTACTTTTGTATGCTCGAAATTAACAACACTCTAATGCTGTGTCTAGCAAATGTAGTAGGGATTACAAAATAATTAACTGCTGCTGAAATGAGTTGATCTTATTATTTTAAATAATTGCTTTCAATTATAAAACTACATTTATACTAAAGACCATTTAATGTGCTATGCCATCACCAGTATTAGTGTCATTGAGCATCTCAATTAGTCCTATAAGCTTTAATTTGGCATGGTACGTAATTCTGGAAAAGATATCCATTACTCATTCACAATTAATTTAATTCCAAGGATTTTTATCAAGGTCCAATAATTAAAAAAAAATCACACCGATTCAGTATATTTATGCCTATATGGTATACCAGTATGATTGGTGGAAATTTGATTAGGATTATCAATTGTAAAGGAAAGTTACTATGTATATTTTTAATAGTCAAAGGCTACTGCATTGGTAGCAGGATTTCCACTTAGTTAAAAAATCATATAACATTAATTATTATAATATGTGTGGAAGTTGATATGCACACACACACGCACATACACATGCACACACACATGTGCACACGCATGCATATAATTGACATAAAGCTAGTGTACTTACATGTCAACTATGGTGGCATTTCTTCTCATAGCATCATCTATAATGATACCAATATCACTACTCAGTGGAACTATATTGTTGTCTTTAGCTGTATTAGGTTTGGGTTTGCAATATGTGACAATTTTCTTAATGTTCTCTTTATATATGATCAGTTCCATTGTAGCAAATGCTATTAATGGTAACATCACAAAAAGAATGGTAATTGCCGACAACACTCCTGAACCAAAACTGTCATACATTGATATTACTGAAATGAACACGATTATTTGTAAAACAACTCCATCAAAGATATTAAGAATTTTAGCCTTGTATGGTTTGACTATCAGATGTATCAAGGCTACTAGTATGTTTGCTGTGAGTAATAAAACTTGTGAAGTGTTGTCATTGGATGAATTAATTATCAATATTGAAACTATCACCAGTCGACAAATCATGTAATAAGTTGCAAAGCTCCGATACTTGTCTCTGTAACATCCTTGAAACTGGTCAAGCAATGGTTTGAACCTAGCGAAATTGATCTTGTGATTAAGAAATGGTTCGAGTAGAAGTAGAAGTGGTAGACCAATGACAATCATTAGTGTAAATAACGCTGCTACAATAACATATGGTAGATGACGGCCATGAAAATACTCTATGTCAGGTGACAAGTAAGTGTAAACTTTAGCAATATTATGAAATGTCAGTGATCTCAATAGCAGTAATGAAGTTGTGGTCACAGAAGTGTACGATAACAGCAGAAGGAAACATATTACACGAATAATTCCTCTACTTAGAAATGCTGACAACTTGTAAGACATTCTTGCTGACAGGCAGATTATTCCTACAATGATGGTAACAGCTAGTGGATGTACATAATGAATGAACTCTTGGTCAATTCCAATCATAGATTTTACCAAGCAGAACTGTCCTAGAAATTGTGGAGACACTTTAACAATGCTAGACATAATGCTAACAGCAGTATACAGTGTTTGTGATGCATACAAATGTTGACCCAGTAAAATTTCCAACATACTGTAATAGTATGTAATAACATACAAGTAACCAATCTCAACATGATAGTATGTCATAATAAACACTACCATGACCAGAACTATCCAGTATATCACTGACAATATGATAACCAGTACTGTCTGTCCATTTGTACACTTTCCAAAGCTGACACATTCTACAGAATCAAATGAGAGAGTATATCCTTCTTCACAACTACCACAAGCAGTACCAGATCGGTGTGAACTACACTGATTCATTCTCACTGGTGAGAGCTGATAAAATCCATTAGTTGTTTCACAACAAGTAAAATTGCAATAATTTTTAGGACAAACTGTCACTGTTGATTTGCCATCAACTACACCAAACCAGTAACCTCTTTTGATAGTTGATGTGCTACCAGAACAAGACACGATATCACTGTCATCGTGGCATACACACTTTTGAGTAGTATTATCATAGTGGTAACCAGGGTGACAGGGAGATAGTTCTGCTATCAGCTGGACAGAAATTTCTAAATCACTGTTTGTATATGATGTAATCATCATAGTGAAATTGGTAATGTCAGAAGTCTCCTTGCCTGTTACACTGACCCCTTCAAATAGATTACAAGCTATTGGCACAAATTGTGTCCCACCAAGATTATGATTATGATTTTCACCACTTACCACAAAGTCCACTCCCCTAGCAGGTTGGTCATGAAAGCTTAATACACAGGCATTTATTTTAATATTTTGACCAAGCATTATATTATCCACAAAGTAAGTATTACAATTATTTGTTGTATTAGTAGTAGTGATACAGGTAGCTGGGTTATACAGAGCTAGATGACGAGGAGGATTATTGTGGGTCACATTCAAACCCACTATGCTGTTGTTTAGACACATTTCATCACATGATGCTTGTATGTGCACATACACATCATCACCCACAAGAGCAGTATTGCTGCTAAACTCAACACTTGTGGTATTGGATAAGATTTTGCTTTTGTTAGTTTGTTTCAGTTCACCAAAAATGGCTCCACCATGAAGAGTAGCAGTGTTCTGATTAAATATAACAAAAGATTTGCTTTCAAACATCATGATAAAATTATCAACAAGGTGTATTGCTCCACCACTTCTTCTAGCTGAATTATGGTCAAACGTTGCAGATGAGCCTGTTGCAAAGTTTATGCTGGATTGTTGAAGACTTACAGCTCCACCGTCTTCAGCTATATTACTTATAAACTCCACTTTAGCATTGTCTTCAAATAAAAGAAGCGAATACTCTTTGCAATACATAGCACCACCTGTTTTTGCTTCATTGTTAACAAATTTCACCGATGAATGTCCAGCAGATGTCACATTACGGGTGTGATGAGCTCCTCCATGTGCACTGGCTCTATCATCTTCAACAGTGTTTCCATCAAAAGACACTTCTGAATAACTGCCACAGAACATCGCTCCACCAAACACAGCTTTATTCTCATGAAATGTCACTTTTGAGGTTCCATCAAATGATACATCAGAGTAGGTTTCTGAGTACAGAGCTGATCCATTTGTTGCACTATTATTAATGAATGTCACTGTTGAGTTATCATGAAACAAAATGCTACACTTCTCATGGGAATAAACAGCACCTCCACGTACAATAGCTTCATTTATTTTATACGTAACGCTTGTGTTTTCATTAAATGATATTTGTGAATAATCTCTGGAGTATACTGCCCCTCCATTATTAGCTCTGTTGTCACTAAATGTCACTTTGGAGTTTCCATTAAATGTGATGTTGCAGTTCACAAAGGAACTAACAGCTCCTCCATTTTCACTGGCATAATTTCTATTATACATTACTGATGTGTTTCCATGAAATGATAGTTGACAATGACTGTAAGAGTACACAGCAGCTCCATGCTTAGCACCATTGTCACTAAATGTCACTTTTGAAATTCTGCTAAACCTTACTTCTGAATATAGTCTGGAGAACACTGCTCCACCATATTTAGCTTTATTGCTACCAAATGTCACTTTAGAGTTTCCGTCAAGTGTGACATTGCCATTCTTATAAGAATTAACAGCTCCTCCATTTTCACTAGCATTGTTACCGTTATATGCCACTGTTGTGTTTCCATAAAATGTCACTTCTGAATAACTTCCAGAGTACATTGCTCCACCAAATGCAGCAGTGTTGTTAGTGAAGATCACCATTGAGCTTCCATCAAAAATGATGTTGCAATCACCATACAAGTAAACAGCTCCTCCACTCTTGCTACCATCATTTTCTTTATATACCACTGATGTGTTTCCATGGAATAGTACTTTTGAATGAGTTCTACAGTACATCGCTCCTCCATATTTAGCTTTATTCTCCCTAAATTTCACGTTTGAGTTCCTATCAAATATCATGTTACAGTTCACATATGAATAAACAGCTCCTCCGTTTTCACTAGCACTATTACCGTTGTATATCACTATTGCGCTTCCATCACATGAAATTTCTGAATGACCTCTAGAATACAGTGCTCCTCCATATCTTGCTACATTGTTACCAAACATTATTGATGTGTTTCCACCAAACAATATTTTTGAATAATGTCTGGAGTACATGGCTCCTCCATATTTAGCTTTATTGTCACTAAATGTCACTTTTGAGGTTTTATCAAATGTGATGGTACTGTTCTTATTAGACTCAACAGCCCCTTCACTGTCACTAGTGTCATTACCTGTGAATGTTGCTAAAGTGTTTTCATCAAATAATACTTCTGGAAAATCTGTAGAGTGTATCGCTCCTCCAAATGTAGCACTGTTATTATTGAACGTCACAGTTGAGTTTTCAGCAAATAAAACATTGGAATTTTTATAATACAGAGCTCCACCACTTGTACCAGCCAGGTTGCTTTGAAGTGTCACCATTGTACTTCCACCAAATAATACAAAAGAATTATTTGAAGACGACAGTGCACCACCGTGTGAAGTGGCCACATTGTTTGCAAACCTTATAAGTGAAGTTTCTCCAAAATATATTCTGGAATCATTAAGAGAGATAGCTCCGCCACATTTGTTTGCTAGATTATTGCAAAAGATGACATTAGA
This sequence comes from Dysidea avara, assembly GCF_963678975.1. NCBI lineage: Eukaryota > Metazoa > Porifera > Demospongiae > Dictyoceratida > Dysideidae > Dysidea > Dysidea avara. Next base: position 4,063,312 of record NC_089279.1, read on the forward strand.
TTTGTCCTTGAATTCAATAATTGAGCTACTGCTAAAAATTCCACCACCAGCAATCACAGTATTTTGCTTGAAAAGCACATCACCTTTAATGTGTAGTTTATGATGTGACAAATAAACAGGTACTGCTTCATTGCCAATAAACCGTGAATTTTGCAAGCATGAATACTGCAGCTCTCTATTTCCTGAATCGCCAATAAAGATGACACTTTTGGAGGCTCCATTGTAAGAGAAATTACAGCTGTCAATCACCAACTTTGTTTGGGTATAACCTGCAATCATAGGTGAATACTGCACTGCTGCACCATGACCTCCATGTTGTTTATTATGTGTGAACACAGAATTGGTGATGTGTATATTTCCTGAAACTTCTGAGAATACTACAGCTTGTCCTGTTGAGGAATTAAAGGAGCAACTTTGAATGATAATGTTGGATGATTTGTAAAAGCTGATTCCTGGATATGATGGCTCATTGCTAGACCCACACCTCTCCCAGTCAACACCTGTAATAGTAACATTGTTGCAGGAGATGAAGTTTATTGCTCCAATACCAATACAGTTCACAGTGGAATTTCCATGTCCAATTATTGCAATATTGTCAAGATTTTCTACAATCACTTTAGTATGTAACACAACATCAGATTCTGTAATTTTGATTGTGATATTATTTGTAAGATTACGGATTGCACTATCAATTGAGTGAAAAGGGACCTCTCCAATTACACAGCAAGATGCTACCTGATCATACTCTGTCCCTACCTGATCATACTCTGTCCCTGAACCTGAGGCAATTTCTTGAGAGTAGGTTTTGTTTATAGTTTCTTCAGCCTTTATGAAGACTACACAAAGCAGAAAAATACTGACAATCCTGGCTGTCTGCATAACAGCAATGACTATCACAGCAACAGTAAATTTAAACTTGAAGATATGTAATACTTGAATTTATTTTGCAGCTTTTATAATACCAGAAACTATAGAGAATCCATATGCATGATTGCATTAAAACCATGCACAAGCCCTTTGTTTCATTGTAATAAAACTTGATTGATGCCCTTCAACATTGCAGCTGCTCTATTGAATCAAACAGTACATGTACATATTGGGTCATTATGTCTTACCCTACATGCATAGCTAGTACTGCAGTGCATTGAATCTCTTTCTTGGTATTCAGCTACATAATTAAAGTGTATCACCCAAAAAAACCTTCCTTTAATAAAACAGCTAAAGTGCTACTAAAACAAGTATGGATCAGTTTTGTGTGTATAAATTAGCATTTTCTATAGTACAGATCGATAATACATTGTTTTAGTATGGTTCTAGTTTTACTTCAGTTGACAGAAATATTGGGCGTCTGGATTCAGTGGACTGGAATGGTGGACTGGAATGGAACAGTATTAGGTAATTTCACTTAGTGGTCACCTCTTTATATGATACCTTCTAACAAAGACCACCTCTTTATAAAGACCGTTTTATTTTAATGTCTAAATTGTTGTTTAGAGTGTATCTCTATAGGACAGTCTTATCAATGAATTGTGCGCCCACATGTTATGCCTAGAAAAGCCAGAGTGATATCTGATTTATAATACAATAATATACCAATACAAAAACAGCTTGGCTGTACAAAAAAGATGTGTCCACAAGACTAAAAGTAACTGGCAACTAAAACTAGGAGCTAATATCTGTTGAGGCCAGGAAATGTATGTTAAATATTACTGGAAACTAACCATAATTTACAATAATCTACATATATAACATTGATCATTTATCATTGATTCCTGATTAATTCACTGTAAGTTTAATTGGCTAGCAAATTTGTACCTTTTCCAATAGTCAGTGTAGAGGAGAAAAAGGTGAATTAGAGTTTCAGGGAATTAATTAGGAATGCAGCAAGACTGCACACAAGTCAATGATAAATGACCAAATTTTTATAAATTATAGTTATTTGCCGGTATTGTAACATTCATTTCCAGATATTAGCTCATTTAGTTATCAGTTACTTTTAGTTTCATGGACATATCATTTTTGTACAGCCAAGATTTTTTGCATGTGGTATTGTTGTATTACAAATCATATACCACTCTGACTTTTCTGGGCATGTTAAAGACCATCCTATATGGGATGCACTGCAATTTAAACTTTAAAGTAAAAAGGTCTTTATAAGAGGTAGTCTTTGTTAGAAGGTGGTCCCATAAAAAGGTGAGCACTGGATGAAATTATCCAATTACCGTTCCATTCCACTATTCTATTCCAGTCCACCATTCCATTCCACTGAATCCAGATGCCCAGAAATATTATATATTCAACTATTTAGTTGGTATTAGTTCTACGTATACCAAGTATTTGTTGTTAGAAACAACACTATAGTTTGTATTGGTTCTAGTATCATGACTGAAAATGTTTTAGTTAAATCGAATGTTAGTTGTAATACTGGTGCGGAGAATATACTTTAAATTTGTTGTATTCATTCAATTGCTTTTACTTAATACAGTCACTTGTATTGAGTCCATTAGTATCATCATCCTATACCACTTTAAGTAAATACAATCAAAGATAAATTCTTGTGTGCTATTGTATACCTATAGGTGCTACCAAAATGATTGTTCCTAGATAAGAAGATCTCTTTATTTTTTAATAGTCAATGAGTATGTTTCCCCTTGTCACCTCTCTACCAGAAGAAAAGTATTACTGACACAACAAAATAATGATCTATACTAATACAGTTAGAAAACTTACAACATGTAATAAAAATGAATTCACATCTTTTTAAAATGAACTCATAGTGTATATTAGTCTACGTAATTGATGTAAATTGTCATCTACTAGGTTTCCTGGTATGTAGATAATACTGGATGTTAGTACTCAGGCTACTGCTAAAAGTTTAGTTTAGTTCTAATACAACACTATAAATACAAGCTAGTTCTGATCCTAAAATTTTAAAACAACACTTTACTATTATAGTTCTAATTTTTGAAATGATCTGTAATGGAATAGTTTCTAGCACTAAAAAGAGAGGGCTGCACTAAAACTGCCTTTAGTTCTAGTACTAGTTCTAGTATACGTGTAATTTATTTATACTGGTATAGCCACTAGAGTGATTTCATCAAAAATTCAGTGCAACACAATTCTAGTAATTTTATTATTAACACAACTAATACTTCTAGTATGTACAACAACTGCCAGTAGCCACACCTCCCAGATCACACTGTATTCAATGCCCATTGTTCCACTCCATCAACTCTAATTAGAGTTATGTTATTAACTATAATAGCCTTTTTAAAATTTTAAAATTTTAAGTATGAACGCATAGTCCTGGCACACTCTGTGGCCATATACATACAAAACAATGCAGTTGGTGTCTACCTTAGCAACTGTTTACGGGTGGAGCAAACAAGTGCTTCTACACAGTTGTATTACATGTACATTGTGACTTGCTTCATTGTTAATTTCAGCTGCAAAGTTACAATATTTGAGTTGAAGTCTAAAAATGTTATACATATAAGGTGACACCTGAGGTCTGCATAACTTAATAACCTTTAAGCTCTATAGGGTGGGCACCTTTGCTTTACTCAGGAACCACAACCTGAGGTTAAAATCATGTACAATGTGTAGTCATAAGCAATACCTGCTAAGGATTGGCATCATGTCCAGACCTATAATTCTTTGGGCTTAGCTTAGGGTGTATACTGTTGATGTCTGCAACCTCACTGCTTCCTACAAGTGTGTTCTCAAAAATAAGTTGATAATTTTGATGTACGTGCCTATAAGGTTCAATTGTTTTATCACACTCATCAGCAAATTCAAGCATGTTATTAAATGTTGATGCAATAGAAACCATATGATCATGACTGTCCTCAATGATAATAATATTCTGCCTAAACTACATACCATGTTGTGGTGTCCTGATTATGAACTGCCCATAACATACTTTTAGTATTTGTGCTGTAAAGCCTTAATTAATAAAGTAATATCAATTTATTTATTGTATTTTATTTAAAAACTTTACAGTGCTGCTGGAGCAGCACTGATGGTCCACTGGTGTCCTGTACCAGTGGCCAGAAGTTACACTTATTAAGTAATTACTTAATTAGCTATACCCTACTAAGTACAAGTGAGAATTACAAGTGATTGATCATAGCTACAGTGTGTTAAAGAAAGTCAAAGTTTGAATCTCTCAGGTGCTTGCTGCAATTAACACAGGGACACAATAAGGAGTAAGTACATTTGATTTCTGAGTAGAAAGTGATTCCAAAGATAAGTACGTAGATTTTGTTTGATGATAAGAACATTAAGATCCAAATCAATGACAGAGAGGTGATTTAAAATTCTAGGCAGTCTGTTAAAATTGAAATTTTTAGTGGTGTTGTCTGAGGACCTGGTTTGATTCAATTTATGATGGGTGGTATATCAAGTGTTTCCAGTAGCAAATGATATGTATTTTGTGTTGTTGAAGCCTAGATGAGGTGATTTGTATTTCAATATTTGGGTACTTTGAGATAATAAGCCACTCTCTAGAGTTCCTATGGATACAAATAACACACAGAGAAAACATCCTGACTCTGCCTGGCACACTCCTGGAAGTGCTTGAGTGTAAATTGGATGGCTGCAGGTTTGAGGTTTAGTCATGAATTTTTTCTCCTCTCTCCAACTTTTCAAACACACTTATTTATTATTATATATAACAGCTTTAAACATGCTGCAGGACCAAGTATCTTACAGACCTTCATCACTTGTGCTGTAAAGCCTTAATAAACAGGTAGAGGAATTTTATGATATGATATGATATGATATGATTACAGGAAAAAAACAAGGCATAAGCCAAAAACAAAATGAACATTAGATATAATAATTATCAAATAAAATCTTAATACTATTTACAGAGTTAGTTGACACTACTTCATTAGGTAGACTATTCCAAGCATTTATTGATCTTATAGAGAAGAAATTACTTCGAACAGATCTTTGTACATGTGGCTTGAACAATTTGAGACTGTGCCTCTTGTTACGCTAGACAATTGTTGGTGAAAAAACATTTCAGACTGTAAGCTGACATTGCCATGTAAAATATTGTACACCATCAACATATCTGCATGTTGATTTGGGATCAAGAGAAAAAGTAGTAACAGTGGTGACACAAGTAAAAGTAGTGAAAGATAGGTTGCCTATGCCTGCATATATATATATATATATATATATATATATATATATATTAATGGACTTTTATCCCTAATATTTTTGATCAGAAAAGCCCAATTCTTTGTGATCATGCAGTATATATAGTATATATATACTATCATAAATAATTAAAGAAATACCATCACATGCAGCTAAAAGTATATTAAGTTATGATGACAAGTATGTAGCTACATCATGTATAAAAATTAATAGAGTGCAATGAATCCTCATTACCAAGGCTACTTAAAATACCAACTTTTTTACGTCAATAGTGAAGTTTTTTCAATAGTTTTATTAATGAGGTCATGAAGTACACCTAATTAACCTATATTTGGGACCTACACCTTAACTATGCTTGGGATCTACTAGACACCATCACTAAATGAGGATGTTGTTGTGATGTATGCTTAGCTGTGTTTGGGACCTACCAATTAAAAGGTGTCCTCTCTAATGAAGTGGTATATTTAAAGAGGTGGTCACAAAATGATCTCTTGAAGAGATGTTGTATTTGACAAGATACAGACAAACGTACAGGGCTACCTAGTTGGGTAGGATTGCTGCTCATAGGATTTGTACCATGATGTATTCATGATTGTGCTAATGTGGGTGAACAGGATTGGCAAGAAGTTTGTAGTGGACAGGGAGTTGTTCAAATCCTTTTAGGTGGAAGCAGAATCTGGCTTCCAAATGGACAGTGTTTATAGCACAATGACAGATAATGTTTGTATTGTGTAGTGTTCCTTAATTGTACTCATTAAGACTCAAATTTCTTAGGCTAGGTTGCATAGGTGGCGGAAGTGGATGGGGAGGCTGAGGTCCCCCTTTAGAATGACATCGCGCCGAAATTATTCTTCTTGGAGTGGAGCTGAAAACCATGTCAAGGCCTTCATATCTAAAAGTAGCTTTAAAAAAACACCGAAAAAAGTTGCTTACAGCGGGAATCGAACCAGGTACCTCTTACTTTACGAGTTGGTACTGTAGCAAGAGTTTCCAGGTGGCTGTGGGCTGTTTTGTACTGCTTATAAATGCTATTATGTTCATTAGCCCTGTAGTCAACAGCTAAAAGCTTTGCCAAAACAGTTTAACTGGCAAGTAGCCTGTTAAAATAAATAGTTTTGACTAAAAGTTGGCATTTTAGTTAAAATGTTAAATTGTACCTATAAAATTGCTATACATTAATTTTAGTGAACTTTCAGACATTGTGAAAGCTAAAATGGCCACAGCTTCTGGGGGGCACAGGCCAGACCCCCTGCTGCCAGAAACTCTACGCTCCAGTCAACCCCCCCTCATATCAACTACTTCTTCCGCCACTGGTTTTAAGTAAGGACTTTAGTCATGGCCAGTTTCATCAATAATGTTAACTTAGTTTAATTATAAGTTATAATAATCTTTCTTAATTCATTTTAGTTATTGATTTAGTTATGGTTATATTGTCTGTGTCGTTTTAGTTTAGAACATGAAAATCTAGTTATATGTAGTTTTAGTTGTACATAAGAAAATCTTTTGGTTCTAGTTCTAGTTTTAGTTATCTTTCTCAAGTCTTTTTAGCTTTATATAGATTTAGTTATTCTGTTGTTTTTTAGTTATAATATGGATTTACTCTTAGTTATAGTTTTAGTAACTAAAACATAATTTTGTCTTACTAAAAGTACTTAACTAAAACAACACTACTAGTAAGTTACAGACATTACTAAATTTATAAAAACCACTGTATGTACGGTTGGTGGTATTCCATTGTTAGGTATGACTCATTGCTGGTAAGGATTGCAGTCAAGTTATTTTTCTGTTTTCTGTGGTCTTCATGAATGCTGAGGAAACTACTGATGAAATTCACCCTAAAAATTGTTTCTAGCTTAGGAATAGAGTGGCTATGCATGATCACGATCAGTTGCTGTATAATTGGAGATCATCTTTTCCACTCATTTATGTAATATTGCAATCTGTAGTCTTACAAACAATATTACATGATCAAAATCACTGAATCCACTGTTGTGTTGAACTCTAAAGTGATTGTAAAGAATCTTGATAGTATTGTGATAATTGGGCATGGAAATCCCACAGTAAACTGTATCAGTACTGGAGCAATAAAGTTTAATTTGCCTGTCCAATAACCACATTAGCAAAGGATAAATGATACATTGAACAGCCACAATACCTATCTCAGGTCTGCCTTTTTGGGGGGTTCCAAGTGACTTTTAATTTTTATTATATGCTGCTCATCCTCTTCATGGAATGAAACTAAAGTTTTTGTATCAAACTTTCCTTGAGAAGTATGTTTAGACACCACAAAGTTATTTGAAGTGCTTATACAGCACTACTGTATGGGGTATTAGATACTCAATAGTACCAGCACTCTATAAGATCTTAAATAGTATTCAAGTACTCTCTAGAGTTAATGATTGGGTACTCACAAATACTAGCTACTTGTAGTCATACCCATTTGACATGTTTACACTGACTTTAATGGTTACCAGTACCCCTTACCACCACCCCTAGCACTAAAGATGTTAAAAGTGCTAGACAAATACCAAGATCAAATTTCAATCAATGAGCTGGAGCCACCTCACCCTCAGATGGCCCTATACTGACTTTAAGCAGTTGACAGCTTTTTCAAAGCAATGATATATACACACTGTATTAAAGTGCCAATGTTAGTGTTCCTGACAAGAAATTATACCAATCAAACTCAGCACCACATTTACTATCTTAGTACCAAAATCCTTAATGAGTATTCACAAGTATTTGTTTCAGCCCTACTTGATAACTGTGTTAATAATAATAATGGAGGCCTGGCAAGCATGCCCCTTAATGATCTAACTGCACTTATCTTATTGTGATCAAGCATGCTTGGCTACCTACAATCACACTTATTGGTCTGGGTGTACTAATAATGAATAAAACACTGAAAATTATAGTGTATGGCAACCACACACTTTGAAGAAGTATTGTTTAGGACAAAGGCTCACTCTAGATACTCTCATAAAGAAGTCACCCTAATGCAACAGCGTGTACCATATTCTAATATGCACATGTGCTATTATAACAAAAAGCTAAACAACCAGTACATATATGTGAATTAATGAAAAGTTGTGAAATGATAATATGAATGATAGCATAATCCATTACAACATTGCTCAGTGGAAAAATGTCATACAAGATAAAAATGTTATGTTGTGACACAATAATTATAGGTAGACAAGTTTTAAAGGGATCCAAGCAATAAAAAGGTAGCAAAACAAAGAGATATGTATGACATGGCTCTGTGGAAAAATCCCTACTTTGACATGTTATCAATGTTTTTTTCAATTCCAAGGTATTAGCAATAACATGTCACCTGGCACTCTCCATATATCAGTACACATACATTGACTTGACACCACATGACACGAATTCTTTAACATGCGTACAGGGTAGTATGAACAATAAATACAATACTAAATGTTATAATAACTTGCCTAGACTAGTGCCTACCAAAGAAAATGTGTATGAACTCATTGCAGCAAAATCTTTTTCCGCAGTACTACACATATCGATAACATAAAGTTTGTAACAGTTTTTACTTTTGTTAGTTGCTAGCTAATAGTAGTTAGTTGTTAACGTGGGGGAGGTGGTCTTCCACTTCTGTGATGAAATGGTGGATGTGGTCGTCGCTGTCCACAGTGATGGTGGTGTGGTGGTCCCCAACCCCAATGTGGTGGTGGAGGATGTCCCCTGTGATGTGGTGGGGGATGTCCCCTGTGATGTGGTGGAGGATGTCGCCAACCATGATGTGGTGGTGGAGGGTGATGCCTCCAACCTCTATGTGGTGGTAGTGGTGGAGGATGTATCCAATCTCCATGTGGAGGATGTTCCCAACCCCCATGTGGTGGTGGTGGTGGGGGATGATCCCAACCTGGTGGGGGATGGCCCCAACCTGGTGGTGGGGGAAGCTCCTGGCCACCATATTGTGATGGTGGGTTATCTCGCCAGCCCTCATGTGGTGGTGGTGGTTGTTCCTCATTGTTATGCAACAATACTGATGGGGTCATGGGAGATCCTTCACTTTTACTTGATAATGGCAGTCTATCAATGTTAGCAGGTTGTAGTGGTGATGATGACAACCCATGCTCCGGCTGTCTAATAACATTTTCAATTCCCCCATGTCTGACCACATATTCACATATAAGTTTAGCTACATCTATATCCACTAGATTATTTTCAGTGATGCCAACAGCTTCAAACAACTTCTTCCATTTAACATCAATATTGCTACTCTGTTAACAGCACGTGCATGTTATAGTAAATACAAGCCAAGAGAACTAGAACTCACATCAAAAGTTCCATTAACAGGATCCCAGCCAAGTTGCTGTAAGTACCTATACAATAGAAAGTACTATCTAAAAGGTAGTTGATAGACATGCAGGTGCTTACAGAAAAGATTCTGCAGTGTTAGCATTTCCTTTCCTATTCTTTTCTTTATTCGAAGTAGTACTGTTAGATATAGGGATTACCGGCATTATTGGTTGTGGATGACAGTTCTAGAGAAAAACAAAGCACACAACTTGAAAGAACAATTGGTTGTTCCTATTGTATAGCACAAATAAAGGTTGGAAAGTTTATTCCTTTATTGCTGTACATAACAGAGAAGTAATCAAATTCAAAAATGTGTAAACATGGTAGCTAGCTTTGCTATGAACAGATATACGTATGTACTATACTGTTTAATAGGTCTGCCCCCTAAAATTAGCAACAACCGCCAAATTGATGCCCTTAAAACCATCAAAGAAATACCATAAGCAATGAAAATCAGCTTTACATAATAGTCTTAGTGCATTTTAAAAAAAAACAGATGGCTGGATATAGAATTTTTTTTAAAATTTGCTGAAACCCAATTTTTGATCTGCCCTTCCTGCTTGCCCAGCCTGCCAGTCAGCCAGCTTGACCACAGTCATAAGGCTAGAGGCCAAACAAAGCAGTGCAGGCCACCACAATAACAAACTCACGGGTGGAATATGCCTTTTCCAGTTCTGATAAAAGTGTCTGCTCTCTGCACTTTATCTTTTCTGCATACAAGAAAATTGTATGTACGGCTGTACCAAGGCATTAATTTTCTGTATTGACACTTCCTTAGATGAGTGTATTTAGTATTAGATACCACAATATTACTCAAATGTCTAAGCTATACTGTAAGAGGAAGTAGATGTGTGTAGCTGCACTTATAAAACGATTATATGTGCCATGCTCTTAAATGATCAGAACATGCTGCCACTCAATAGTAGAGCTGGATGACAATTCAACTTAATTTTCTAGCTGCAGATTTAAAGTAGAAAACAAGATATGGCATTGAACCACGTCCCTTAATCTATTGCATAGCTCAGTATAGCAAGATCAAGCTACTCTAATGAAGGACATGTGTATACCATGGCTATACTATAACAAAAAAAGTTAATAAACTGGTGATTATTGATTTACAAATGAAGTATAGGGTTCTAGTGATAAAGTAGTGAAACAAGAGATATGAATGGTGGCAGCTACGTACCTAGCCACTTTTGAGATTAACCAGAGTATAACATGCTAATGTAGGACATAGCTACCATCGTTCATATCTCATTTCCCTATACCTTTTATTGCCAGAACCCTACTTCATTTTAAAATAATTGCACTACGGTTATCAGTCGTTTTCATAAACATTTCTGTTCCTTCCACCTATAGATTAACATTTTATAGTATGTACCAGTTGAACTGAACCTGGAGAAAAAGAAAAGTGGAATTTTTCTCAAGAGAAATAATGTTTCAACCAACAATATATGATTAGTGGTAACAGTAACGGTTTCAAGAACATACATGTGTGGCTTAGCTCTAATACAAGGTCAGAAAAGGGCGTAACAGACTGCATACTTACATGGCTTCCCTTTAAAAAGTACAGTGAAAGTTTTGATTGGTCATAAATATTGTGTCAGATATTTGAATGAAATTTTGCCTTGAAACATTTTTAGCGGGTCAAGCAGTACTAAAGATGAGCCAAATTTCAAGAGCTTGTGTAATTCAATCCTTGAGTTTTTAAGTTATCATACAGTATGATAATACTGTATAGTAGTGTTGCACCGATATGGAATTTTAGCCGATAACCGATTTATAAGAATGCATTGATGCCAATATCACTAGCCGATCCGATATGACACATAAATAATAAAAGAACACTTTAATAACTTTCATAAACACTACAAACTCACAAACAATATGTGTTGTTATTGTGGTAGAAAGGTATTAGACTGAATCACTGATAGTTCTTTACACAATGTAAACTACATGGTAAGTTGCTTGTAAGTAGTACCAACTAGAACAAAGTTGTTTTGTATGAACAATAGCTCCTCTGATAATTCTGGTATAATCCTGTTTCGTTTTTCATCATGTAGGTCTCCTGCAGCAGAGAACAGTCGCTCAAACAGCACTGAAGTGGCAGGTGCAGACAGGAATTGCCGGGCTAGTTTTGGAAATTCTTGACAATGCTGTGACCACCACATAAAAGGGTCACCTGTTTTGAAATCTATTAAAGGCACACTTAAGTACCTATCCACTTCACTAATAGATGTGGGCAGGTCTTCACTGCTATAGCAACAATTTCAGAAAATACATCTAACAGAATGTTACTTTTTAGTGGGCAAACTCTCTTAGGCCTTGTTGGTCTCTCCATTTCAGTGTTACCTTGCAAACCAGAGTCAAGCTTGGACATTTCTTCCAATAAAATTTCTTTAATTGTTGCTTTAACAATATTACTTGAAAAGAATTTGTCCTTAAACCTAGGGTCAAGGAAAGTAGCAAGAGATAACTGCTTGTTTTCTTCAATTCTGTTAAAATGTAGTTTAAGCAAATAAAGCAGTTCTCTTTTCATAGTGAGAATGCCACTATCATCAGTGATTTTTTCAAGTGCTCTGGTAAGTATATGTATGTATGGTATGACGATGGAAATAGCTGCAAGGTCTGCAGATATGGACCTAGTGATCTCTTCCACAGGAGATAAAATTTCAATAACTCTTTTCATGACATCCAACTGGTGAGATGAAAGCTGTTGAACACTGCTATTTTCAGCAGCATATGCTGCTAATGCCATCTTTTGCTCTTGGACTGATGTCAACATGTAAAATGTGGAATTCCATCTTGTTTGGACATCCTACTTCAATTTATGTTGTGGAATATTGAAGCTTTCTTGAATTCTTTCCAAATTGTGAGAAGCGGTGAAAATGCCCAACTATACTTTTGCATATTGCAATATCTTTCACTATTTTCTGAGATAGTAAGCCATCATTGATTGCTAACTGAAGAGAATGGGCAAAACACCCAAAATGTGGTAGAGAAGCATCACGCATGGCCTTAGCCATATTACTGGCATTGTCAGTGATCACTAAATGCACCCTCTGCAATGCTATTTCCCATTTTTTCCAGCATGCTGAGTACCTGAGCAGTGATGCATTCTCCAGTGTGGGCTTCAGTAAGGCTTTGGGCACTCAAAACAACAGAAACTCGCTTGAACTGGCTATCAATCCAATGGGCTGTAAGGCTAAGCAATGCTGTATCATTCACACTTGAACTCCACGCATCCATTGTAAAGCTCAAGTAACTTTCATCATCACAACTGTTGATCAACCTCACAACTTCCTCTTTCATTCCAGAGTATATTTTTGGAATAATCGTTTCAGTAAAATATTTCCTACAGGGGCACTGGTAGAGTGGTTCTAGCAACTTCAAGACTTGCCTGAATCCCACATCTTCTACCATTGAAATTGGCTGGTAGTCAATCGCTACCATCTCACCTATTTTTCGATGTACTCGTTGTGCCCTCTGGTCGTTGATATCCCAGCCCTTACTTCAGTCTTGCACTTCGTTTAAAGAAAGTTGTCATTGTAGTTCCCGTTTTCTTGTTTCCATTGGCTGCTTTGGCTCCATTTCCGTTTTCCTTTCCAGGTATTTTGAGTGGATTTCCGGGTGTCTTTTTACTAAATGGTGTACAAGGTTAGTAGTAGTATAAGACTTCGTCGTAAAGCCACCTCTGGGAACTTTTGCTTCACACTCATCACAAATAGCAAACTTGCTGTCCTCATCAACAGTAAAGAATTCCCAAATGACTGATGTTTTTCTTCCCAAATCACGGCTAGGGTTTACTGCATTGCTAGGGTTGCTTGCACTCGAACTCGTGCTTTCCGCCATTTTCGGGCATTAACAATAGACAATTAAGCGGTTGCGGCGCTTGCATAAATCACGTGTACTTATATCGTATCAGCTAGTGTTGTGTCTTTTGATCCGATACCGATAAGTATAATTTAAGCCGATATATGGTTTAACCGATAGCTGATCCGATTATCGGTGCAACACTACTTATAGTGGGGATCACAAAGGAGTAGGCGTGGCCCATGAAATGATATCACCCAAACAAACTGCCTCAATTTCCCCTGACAACGATGAGGAAGTATTGGTTAGGTGAAACTAAGCCCAAACAAGCTTTCAGATTGACCCGAAACGCCTTCAACAAGTTGCTACGGAATTTAAAAATAATTTATTTAATGGAATTTTCTACTGACTGACAGACAAGTGTAACTCGATAACGGCTAAGGCTACGGGCTTGATTTTTTCATTGTTCTGTATTTGTCATAGTGGCTATTTTGATAGCAGAGGTGCTTTTCAAAAAGTTCTTGATTCGTACTGCTTTGAAATGGGTTGAACATAGCCAACAATGAAGCGTAATGGATACTTCACTTTTCAGACGATCATTGATATAACTGGGGTGCATGGCACCATTCCTTTGCTTTCAGGATACATGGATTGCAGAGGTGTTTTTCGAAAAGTTCTTGATTCAAAATGCTGCGTAACAGGTTGAACATAGCTGACAATGAAGCGTAATGGATACTTCACTTTTCAGACAGTAATTGGGGTGCACGGTGCCATTTCAGATGCGGTATGCATGGGTTCACCAGTCACAATAATTATTTACAAAAAAGTTAACAAACTACACAGAAAAATTTGCAATTTTCAACTAGAGTAGGGACCATAACACATCGATAAAAAGTACTGAAACAAGCTGTAGTAGTACACGATATTAAATTACAGTAAAACAGTAGAAGTGTTATATCCCTACTGTGCTCAAGATACCATAATGGAAAGGCACAGTAGGGATATAACACTTCTTATTGTTTTACTGTGGTTTAATATCGTGCACTATTCCAGCTTGTTTCAGTACTTTTTATCGATGTGTCATGGTCCCTACTCTAGTTGAAAATTCCAAACTTTTCTACATACTTGTAGATATGTTTGTCACCTGCCATCTATTTTCCATAACCCATGCATGTTTACTATGTGCTGATAACTTTAGTTGTATACAGCATAGGCAAATCTGGAAGGGGGATTTTGCACCCCCTGGCCCTTCTCTTGCCCCCTTGGACCTACAGGACTATATTGACACCAGAAACTGGAATCATACATTGATTACATTCACACTGTATTCAGAAGTACAGAAAGCCAATGGAAAAACAAAAGACAACAGTTACAAATGCATTTTACAGTTATAAACTGTACACTGTGAAGACAGAAAGTGAGGCAAACAGCTAAGTTTGAATTTTTGTGCAAAGATTGAGATACTCTAATAGAGCATTCGCTACTCTAATAGAACAGTCGCAATTCTAATGCCATCATTTTTGAAAATTATAGCAATACTAGATACCTTATTTTGATTTAGTACACTTTACCATCATTTTCTCAGATAGGCTAATTAATTTCGATATGCTTTGCAAAGCATACACTTTGTCAGCTAAAAATACTTCCAAATTCAAATCTAGGAGATATAATTTTAAATTTTTTCTCAAATTAGAGTGTTAAGTGTATGTCCTTCATTCATCCAGCTATACCAAACAAAGTTAAGCAAAACAAATATAGCTTGTGTACTAGAGTTCCCCCCTCGGCCCCCTCTGACAGTGTCTCCTAGGTCCACCTATGGTATACAGCAGTATGTAATGACAATAATGTTCTGTCTTTACAGGAAGATCTTGATAAGCTGGTTCCTTGGACTAACACTTGGCAGTATTTCTAAGTGCAATGTATTGCACTTGCATAAGAAGGCCAGATTGTAACTTCACATTTAGAAGACGTGGACTTGGAAACCACTTGTAAAATCAAGGGTCTTAGAGCAACTGTAGACAAGGACCTAACAATTATCCGTAAGACATTTTCTAGACTAGCCTTCTCTTATCTTTACTAAGCTATCATATGCCCAATGATAGAGTATGGTAACACTGTTTTGAGGCCATTTTTATATCACAGACATGCTTAATATAGTGTATGGCCATGCAGAAATTTTCAAGGGACGAAACTTTGCAAATTTCACAAGTAATGATAGCTTCATGAAAATATAATCCTGTGCCAAAAACAGCCCAGCTGTAAAAAAAGGCGAGGCCAAGAATGCACAAGTACATGTTCATGTAGTAACTACAACCAAAAGACATGATATCAAAATCTGGCCAAGAAAGCATTTACAGTATGTGCATTTATTTTCTATATGCTTCACATTATCACATCCAGTTAGTTGTACATGTGTGCTTGCAATATAAACAATACTACTGAGACGATAAAAGATATTACACTGCATTGTTACCAAAATTAATTTAACTAAAAATTTACAATTGGTCTCTACTTGGCCATCTTTTTATTTTAATATACAGTGCAAAAAGATGGCCAAGTAGAAACCAATTGTAAATTTTTAGTTAAATTAATTTTGGTAACAATGCAGTGTAATATCTTTTATCGTCTCAGTATTGCAAGCACACATGTACAACTAGCTGGATGTGATAATGTGAAGCATATAGAAAATAAATGCACAAAAGTGCCTATACTGTAAATGCTTTCTTGGCCAGATTTTGATATCATGTCTTTTGGTTGTAGTTACTACATGAACATGTACTTGTGCATTCTTGGCCTCGCCTTTTTTTACAGCTGGGCTGTTTTTGGCACAGGATATCACTACTTTTTGTTGAATAGAGAACATACAGTTAGGCATTATATTAGCTACATAGGAGACACTGCATGCATGCATGCATAATAACAGCTTCAGCAACAGATTAGCTAGCTAAATTAGTAGAAAAAGCTTTCAAGTTCAGTGTTTAGAAGCGCTACTAAAAGTGACTTGCTAAGAGAAAATTCATTCAAACTGTGAAAATAATGTTCAAATTCACGCAAGGACTCACATGATATCTCGCGTGATGTTTCACGTAAATAAGAACCGGCAATGTCGAGACTACTGTTCTTGCTGAAGTAGTGGGTTGGTGATATAATTAGTCTAGTCGAAATCTGTGCATGACAAAGTGGAGCCGAATCAGCTGTGAGTTGTTGCTGAATGTATGCCTCGGAATGGACATGCCGCCTGACGGCACTGAATGCATCACACTATTTTCCCAGCGAATTGCTGGGTAAGTTCGTGTATAGCTAAGTCATTGTAAATGACTATATAACTACCGTCGTAATTTTAGACAGGAATCTCCTATGCCATAGTGGCTTCCTGGGATTATATACTATGCTTGTGTAGGCCAGAGCCTCGTAGCTGGCTTGTTCTAGCTGTGTGGGTCAGATCGCGAACAAGTTGAGCTGAACCCTGAGAAAACAGCTAAAAATGACAGCTAAAAATGAAAGAGGATTTTTTCTCCCAACCTAGATGGTTGGTGATGACAACAAAGATGTCAAGAGCAGACAAGTGCTTCCACCAACAGTTCAGGAAAGTTTAATAGGCTATATACTTTATGGCTTCCTATAATGTATGGTGAAAACTTTGGCTATAAATAATGTTTCAGGCATTTGAATGATTAGCGGGTAAGTCAATACTACAAATGAGTTAATATTTTTGAGGGCTCAGCTCAATGCGTACATACAGTATACTGTAATTACTATGACATTGTATCAATTGATTGATGTGATAATAATATGAGCAGATCTGATGGAGCCTACTATATAGTAACTGGGCAGATATATAGAGTTATGTATACTCTGATATAATTGTTGTGTGTTGTAGTTTGCCAATGGCCAAAGCTAAATTAACCATTTTAGATACCTTTTTGTGATGTTGAAGGTGTCAGGCAAACTCTAGTTAGGGGCAGGCAATAAAAGATTAGTTTTCAAAACAGGAGAAGAACATTCTCAGGCCCGCAAGGTACGGGCTTAATCTACTTACCCCTATAGATACACCATATTATATATAATGCACGTATCAATGCATTGCCATACTACCCCCCCCCCCCCCCCCCCCTTTGGATATATATGGGGCTATAGTGGGCACAACCGAATGTTAAATGCCCCATGGTTGGGAAAACCTATTGTGTCAAATCCCTACCATTGGCTCCAGTTGCAACGTGGGGGAATTGACATAGCATAGAAAAAATACTTGGTTGCTTAATAAATGATTGTCAAATGCCCCATAGTGAAGCAGCAGTTTCATGTCAATTCGCCTTGTAAAGCCCCACTTACATCCAGGGGGGGGGTGGTAGGGTAACACATTGGTAGATGCATAATGAGTTTGCATCATAAACCTTGTGTTGAAATTTAGTCTGTCTTGCTTTTTTCATGCTTATAGCAGCTAATGTGCTTATCCTCAAACAATCAGGACTGGAGAAACTACAAATTGTTTTCTACTTTTATCTATCAACTATCCGATCACTGCTAGTTTATTAAAATTCCTTTGCTGTTGTAACTTGTTTACCATTATGCTATAACCATTAGTCCCTCCTAGTTCATATGTCTCCTAGCAACAAAAATTGTTATGTCAACAATGTAGGTGAGAACCACAAAAGAAGTCAAGTAATATACTCCTAAATTGGTCATTAACTGCTGCAGTATGCTGAATACATCTTGGGAATGACTATGTTGGATGTGCTCACTTTAACAATAATCATAATAGTGGAAATAAGTGTTTGTTGACATGTTAGTCTGACTATGATTACATGTTTTTAGTTAGCTGTGCCTTACCATACTGTATCCCTTCTGTATATGCAGGGTGGATACTGATGTTGTGACTGTTGGCGGGCGAGTTTATGGTCAATGGACAAATAATATGTGGTACCAAGACCCCACTACTATAATATTATGAACTCTTGGTGGTACTTAATAGCCAAACACTAGTGTATCTGCATGGCTTCTTGTGCTATTGTAGTCATTTTTTTAAATTTTATGGGATCATCGTAATGTAAATGTTTACTATTACAATATAGCCATCATGCTATCATTAAAGAGTTTCTATAATTGTGGGTGGTTGCATGAGGGTCTACGAAGTACTGCATGTGACTCGGAAAGGTGATGCGCTGATGCTGGCTTCAGTTTTAAGTCAACACTGAAGTTTCACAGGCACTGAAGGGCTGCATGGGGTGGGATTAAAGACGTACACGGGTAATGTAGCAGTAAATTACTTCAACTGTATCACTACAGCGGGTATGAAACAACTGGCTACAGTTATGTACGGCCCTGTATGGGCCGGAGTCACGCTGATGAGTTAGCGGGCATACCGTCACGTGGCGAAATTAAAACAAATCAGTGACTGCTCACACTGATTAAACGAAGAGTTGACAGTACAGTGTCTATCAAATCAGCCAGCTCGCTATGGCTAATGACTTTGCCCACTTCCACACTGTTTAGGTTTGGGAATTGAGGCGGGCACCTTACACCTCAACGTCATGGCGGCAAGTTTGAATCTTCAAAGAGCACAAAAGCGATCTCATAAACTACCAAACAACTTTTAGCGAAATTAAATGTACAGATACATTGTGTAAAAAGCCCCTGATAGCCGCAGCCTTTTTACAATACGACTTCATGGTTGAAAGAAAGTCGCTTCAATGGGATGCGATGACGAAGAAAATGAAAAAAAGAACGATGCACATTTGAATAAATAATTTAATTAACGCATGGTAAAAGGGTGGGCGATGGAACAAATTACTCCAACAATTCGCCTGACTTTTTGTGTGGTAGTTACTCATTATACAAAGGTTACATGCCCCTGGTTTCGAGGTGGAATCTTTTAGTAAGGCTGAGATTTCGCCATGCGGATTTCAAAAGATTGCATAATCGATCCCTCATGTAAATGACTCACAGTAGTGGTCGCGTGTTTATTATTTTGTGGGCGTGTGCTTTGTGCTTCTTGGCCTCGCGACTCACTACCGTGAGTCTTGATCATGTGGCTTACACAAGTAGGTATTACCTTAGTAAAAAAAATTTTTCTAGACTTTTGTGAATTAGACAGAAGACACAAAAATAGTATTTGTGACCAGATCTGCGAAAAAGGGACATAATTGCACAAGCCTAAATTTACATTATAAAGCATTGAATACATTGGGTGAAATACTTGCGTATTATTGAAAAATTCCATAAATTGTTTGAACGTCTCTTTCTTAGTGAAGTAAGGGACTAACAATAAAAACCTGAGTATCATCTTATACGCCTGCTCAATAGGAGTTGGAAAATCTTTATGTCATTGCAGTAGACCCACAGATACGTAAGTTATCAGCGCTTGTTTACATCATGTCAAGCGATCATATGCCATCAATTTTTCTTCACGAATTTTGCCTTTGTATGCAATGAAGAAGGGTGAGTAAAGGAAAAACGTACCCAATAATTGATTCCCCTGTACATGGCAAACACGATGGTGAACGTTTTAGCTCCATACCTCAATCCGTTGGTAGTTACAAGCATTTTTGTAATTGCCTGTAATTTATTTTCCCTATACTTGCTGTACTCTGTTGTTGCTACTTTGTAGAGCTATAACTCCAAAAGTTATTGGTATATGAAGCTGAAACTTTGCCAGTGGGTACACTTGGGTAAGTAGATTATAAATATTTAATAAACAGGAATTTGAAAAATATGCAATTATGTCCTGTTTTCGCAGATCCGGTCACATTTAGCCACACAATTTGCAAAAGTTTTGCCCCTAAAAAATTTCCGGCTATATATATGGCGACTGGATTCAAAGTTACCAATATTGAGCTATAGTAGAAGCAATAACCCCTATTATATAAAGTTCTATCTCAGAGCTTTTAAATTTCATAATTTTCCTGAGAGTGTACTTCCAATTATTGCCCCCTCCCAACCCACTGAAAATAACATGCATGTTTGCTGAATACTTCTGTAACTTTCATCTCAAAAGTTGAGACTTTGCTGATGAGTTAATATAATGCTTCACTACTTTATTTATTTATTATGGTGTGCTTCAGTTGCAAATAGATGAATTTCATAAGGAATTGTAAACCGTTGCCCCTAGCAACCTGAATTTTACCTTATTTTGTAGGTGTGAATGTCAAAAGTAATGTCTCCAACTTTTACAAGGATAGCATATATAGGTCATGAGATGACATTTTAAAGTTTGCAGTTTTCCCATACATTATCAATGGGAGGGGGGTAACAGTGGACAATCACATGGATAATGTATGGAAAAACCATAAAGTTCAAAATGTCATATCTCATGATTTATATATTATATTGTTTTAAAATTTGGAGAGGTTAATTGTGAGATCCACACCTACAAATAATGTTAAATTGAAGAATGACATTAATTGAATTAGTTGTTTTCCTATGCGTTATTTATGTGATTGCCCAGAAAGGGCAACTGTTACTCCCTCTCATAGATAATGTATGGAAAAACAACAAATTTAAAAATGTCATATCTCATGACCTATATATGCTATCCTTTTAAAATTTGGAGATGTTACTATAGATATTTACCCCTACAAATATTGTAAAATTCAGGTTGCTAGGGGCAACTTTTGTTATTATGAAATTCATCCATTAGCAGCACTGCAGAAACACCAGTCACCGTAGATTGATTTATAAGGTAGATACATTGTGTTTATAAATAGCCCTCAATACTAATGTGACTTCACCACCATGTTTAATTTTTAAACAGACACACCAGCTATAGGCGCACTCCTGGTAATCTGAAATTGTCCAGAGAAATTTATGTGTCTGCATGTGAGTCTGTCTGCACTTATAATATGTATGTAAGCAAGTGTGAGAAATGAAGGATGTATAAACACTTTCAAACAGTTAAGCTTTTCTCTGAAGTGAATAAATATGGATGAAACAGGTAGCTAAGCATGTTACGAGCTGCTTTTCTAATGGGGTACATGGGTATTTAGTAAGCAACCAACAAATGACAGTGCAGGCCTGATTGGCTATCAGAAATGGCATATCCCTTCATGTCCATCTCGTAGGAGTACGAAAGTGAAGAGCAGGCTGAAGGCACTTTGGAGAGAACTCTCACAATAAGACGCATGGTAGACATGCTCTAAAACTGTTGACAGATAGTTCTGAGCATCACTTGTGGTTTGTTTGAGTAATACTTCCTTAGCAACAAAACAATGTGGTAATTAATGAATTACTAAATAATTTATAAATTATAAAATACAATATTTTACTGTATTTACGTATAGTGATTGGGATAGTGGACTATTTTAACTGAACACTGCTTTTAGGAGTAACACATCAACTTGTAATAGAATACAACGTATTACATACACGAATATACTTGTGATTGAAATTCTGAAACAAAAGTTAATCATCACTATGAAAATTTCTAATTAAGAATTAATCATACCGTATATTCAATGCTCATACTATCTCTCAAATATAATATACACATCACAATATTACTGTAACATACTATTTCCTGAGAAAGCTTATTCAAGGAAAGACTCTTCAATGACTTTTGTATTTGTTCCTTTAAACCCTGCACAACAGCATCAGCTTCATCTGAGTTTTGACCATCTTTGCTCAATTTTTGTTTTTCTGGACTAAGGTTCATAAGTTGATTATTACAATCATCCATGGCAAATGGAAGTGAAGCCTTGAGGCGCTTTAGCTCTGAACACACCAATAAAATATCAGGCCGTAGGTCTGGCTTGTTATGAAGACATGATTTTACCAGTTGTTTCAATGGCTCAGCACATGACAGAAGGTAGTCTTCTCGTCTTTGTACCTCCGTACGAGCAGTCATGCTATCCTTTGGTAACAGATCTTTTGGCTCAGGCCACTGATGGGACATGACATGACAGGCTATACAACCTAGTGAGAACACATCTACTGGTTTACCATAACGTGGCCTGACTGAGAGAACTTCTGGTGGCATGAAGTGTAACATACCAGGTACTTGAGTTTGTGTCTTCATTTTGTTGTGTTGAATGCACTTTGCTACTCCGAAATCACCAATTTTAGCCACACGGTGTTTTGTCAGAAGAACGTTGTTGGAGGAGAGGTCCCTGTGAATAATATCCTGACCATGAAGGAACTCCATTCCTTGAGAAATATCAACCAGGATGGATAACTTGATGTGAAGTGGTAACTTCCCTCTTTCATATTTTTCCAAAAAGGCTGTCAAACTGTTTTCCATCATTTCCATCACAAGCCATGGTAGTTTAGCCTCAGGAGTAGGATAGTAAATACCCAACACCTGTACCACGTTAGGATGGTGTAATCGACTAGCGTTGGAACACTCTGTTAGAAACGATCGTGTCGTGGCTTCACATTCGGCCGGGCCGTATAACGCCCTCCACTAAAATGGAGTGAACTTCTTTGGCAGCACACAACGTTCCGTGTACGTACACTTCAATTACCCGGCCATACGATCCCCTGCCAATCACTTTACCACCACTGGTAACGTCTCGTAACAGTACTACTTGAGATGACGGTCTGTTGATGACGCCATCCATGACATGAATAATTTAACTTTGCGCATGCGTGGTGCCAGGATTTTGTTCATCATTCAGCGAAGTGGGCCCCGCGCTGAAATGTGCTTTTTATGGGTAAATGTTCACATCCCCTTTGTGAATGCCTTCATCCACCTTAACTATAACTAACATTCAGTCTTGAATGTGAAGGTGAGCGAGGATGAGATTACTGATATCACAGCAGAGCACCACAACAGAGCACATGATACCTATAGTCACCAAGGTGTGTTGCAATGACACTGAGCTGCTACAAAACGACTGCACTGCTACACACACCAAACAATATAATTATTGTAATCTTTCCCCTTGCAACATTCATATAGCGTATATGTTATAAACACACATCAAAGAAAAGCAAAATATACAGTTCCAGTCACAACGTTAATGGAAATTCTTCAATACTGCTTTGCATCTTGGACAATTGGTTACTGTGGCTTCCCTGTGACGAGCAATGAAGACTAATATTTGACAGAACTCACAAAAACAATCACTGCTAGTAAGCTCATTTACTTTCCCACAGGTTTTACATTGAAATTGATTGTCTCCAGAACGTTTAGTGACTGTCTTGCAATTAAAACACTGCTACTGTCTGTGTGCTACTAGCGCTGAGTGGAGACGATGATTTAATTAAGGTAATCAAGTGCCTCATCAACACCCCCTCTTGCAATCTTTCTAGCTTCTAAAGCATCCAACAAGGAACATTTAGCATGATGTTTCTTATAGCAATGTTTAACACACTTCATCAGTGTGTCCAGCTCAAAATCAAAGAGCACCAAATCCACTAAAACTTTAGCGATTTTCTTCCTAACAGATAATTCTGAGGCATCCGCTTTGAATTCCATAATGAGAGCCTTGTAGTGTGGTTTTCCGCTATCCTTAACAACCTTGTATCCAATTATTTCCATTATCTTCTCAGCACCCCTAAAATCATTATCAAGCCATTGGAAGCAGTCAGTTGAGAGCTGTATACAATATAATTAGACACATTAACACATTTAACAGAAATTATGCACTATACATTGACAATATTCGAACTAGTTTATTAGTACAGTGAGCTGAAATTGTATTCTTAAGTATAGTTGGATTTTCTATTTATTATCCACACTAAAACAGCAAAGCTGTGAAAAAGAGTGCAGCCTTCAATAGCCTGGGTAAATAAAGTTGTGAAATCAAAGATGGTGGTCAAGAAATGGCTGTAATGATGTTAATGCTAATAAATTTTAATAATGGCTGTGTGCATTATAGTACTAACATTTTTTGGCTTCCACGTTTCATTTCACTCAGGCTATGGCCACACCTTTTTTCACAGCTCAGCTGTTTTTGTGTAGATTTCGTTTCTTTATGTATTCTATGTGCGGCTTTGGGGTTTGTTTTTACCCACATTTCTTCTTATCTACTGACATGATGATGTTATTTAAGTCATAAGTTATAATTTTAATGTTTATTTAACTTTTTGGAAATATTATTGTAATACTCTAATACAATGCACATTTTTGAGTAATTCTTGGATTTTGCCTTGTAATGCTGTAGCTGTTACTTTGTTTTTTCTAACCATCAAAAAGCACTGCTACAATGGCTAGCCTATGTACACACCAAATTTCTATAAGTGGTTTACCCAGTAGCCATGGCAGAGGTTTGATCTATTTTACATGAATAACACCATGGACAGTTATCAGAATGCTTGCAATCTTAGCACGTGAATTGAACTGTACATACATGATTGTGCATTCATAAAGCTTTGTGATTGTGCCAAACTTACTGTCATGGATGATAAGAATGGTTTACCCAGATCAAGTCATAAATGTGACAATCGAAATACCTGTGCATTTTTCAGATTATTAATTTATATATAACTGGGTTTTCAGTGTGACCCTAATTGCTTCTTCAGGGGGAGGGAGGAGGGGGCTCTGAAACCTCAGTTACTCCCTCCCTATATTACAGAGATTTTAAAGTAGTTGCATTATAGGACCGGAGGAAAGTGGCAAGGTGACCACTAGTTAAGGTTTTAAATGGATAAAGGCAGACAACCTACAGTTCAAACTACATGTTCCTGGGTGCATTGCCATAACAAATTTTACATTTGTATAGCCTTGCAAAGCAGGCAAAGCCAACAACATCATTCGGGCATAGCTGTGTAGCAATGTAGCAGTCATTTCATCATAGTAGTATGAATATCATTATTTTTGGCAGCTGGTAAGATCCCCACACAGTAACTATATTCACACAAGGAACTCTATAAAAAATAATCCCATTTTACATATTTTATAAGTACACAAAAATTTGGAATTTTCAACTAGAGTGAGGACCATAGCACATTGATGAAAAGTACTGAAACGGGCTGGAGATTAAATCACAGTAAAACAATAAGAAGTTTTATATCCCTACTGCATGTACTCAAGATACCATAATGGAAATGTACAGTAGGGATATAACTTCTTCTATACTGGTTTACTGTGATTTAATATCATGGACCACTCCAGCTTGTTTCGGTACTTTTTATATTGATGTACTATGGTCCCTACTCCAGTTGAAAATTCCAAATTCTTTTGTGTACTTGTTTGTTAAATTTTGTGGTAAAATTATTATGACTGGTGAACCTATGCGCATATCACATCAAAAGAAAGAAATGGTGTTGTGAACCCCAGCTATCAATTACTGTCTGAAAAGTTAAGTATCCATTACACTTCATTGTCAGCTATGTATACAGCATTACAAATCAAGAACTGTTCAAAAAGCACCTCTGCAATTAAAGTAACTACTATGAAAAATACAGACGATTTCCGTTATGAAAAGCCATCATACTACCGCCAAATCAACACCTTCACTGTCAGCAAAGATGAATGGGACACAAAGGAGGACACCGGAAGAATTATTGTACGCACTACAATATGCCAAAAGGCACGTGTCCAGCTATAGCGACATCAAATAGTGAAAAATCAAGCCCTGGCTTGGCAAGAATCAGTGGTTTACTGATGCATGGACAGCCTGATAATGTTTAATAAACTTTTAATTTCATAGCAACTTGTTGAAAGCGTTTCAGGTCAATCTGAAGGCTTGTTTGAGCTTAGTTTTACCTAACCAATACTGCTTCATCATTGTCAGGGAGAAGTGAGGGTGGTTTTTGGGTTATGTTTTTCATGGGCCATGCCCAAACCTTTGTGGTCCCTATTATCGTACTGTATGACAACATCACATTGATATTGACACATATCTAAATCCCTAGCTGACTCTGCCCTTTGTGGATGGTCACTCATATAGATATAACTATAGTACCAGAACAGATTGCTTGTGTAATAATGAAGCTGAACTTGCTAGCATCAAGTTTCACAATTATTGGTAGTACTGGCTAACTTCCCCATCTATAATATAGTTACATGCTACAACCAAATGTCAAGCTAGCAGAAATGCTTGGCTTTGCTAAGACTTCTGTACATTTACAAAAAGATACCATGGTATATAAATTTCAGCTATATACATTTGTGTAAGCATTTATGCGTGGACACACACACAACACACACGTACACACAAATGATACACACATACTTCAACCCAGTGGAGCTGGCGAGAATTTGGAGCTACCAACAAACAAATACAGTGTTTTTGAAGGTATTGAATGCCCTTCTGCCAACTATTCACATCCTCAACAGATGCCACCTTTTCCAAGTTTTCATACTGCCCCTTGTAATAGTTGTGAACAACAAAGCCATCAAAATTTAGTCCAAATCTCAGTGGTGAATTCAGGTCAGTAGATGGTGGAGACGTATGCAAATAGTGTTTACAGTTCTGCCACAAAACTTCATAAACACCTTGAGGAGAGTGTGAAGACAGTTGTAAAGCTTCCTCTAGCAATGAACTGTATGTATGATGATTAACTTGTGTGGATGGGGTTGTTTCCTGAATAATAGCATGATAGCATAATTATATAGCTACTATATAGCCACACCGTATACTACACTGTATTATGGCTACATTATTGTGTGTGATAAAGAACAGTACAGTGGAACCTCAAGACCCAATTATCTGGATTCTTGGTTAACCGAACTACGGAAATGACTGCTCTATTAGAGTAGTGACTGTTCTATTAGGGTAGTTAATAATACTGAAATTTTTAAAAATGATTTTTGTGCTATTTTAAGGTTATTTATACACAGTTTCAGAGATATGGACTTTTCAGACTTATGGACCACCCCTGGTCCCAAGGGGCTCGGTTCCACTGTAATATCCACCATAATAACCTGTGTACTAAGCTGGTCATCGCCAGTTTTTAATACAAGCGCTAAAAACTATCTTAGCACCACAAGAAGACATCTGCATTATAGAGTTCGAATGCATAGCTGCATAGCTAAAAGTATGAGGAAAATTATGGAATCATATATAGAAATAAAAAGCAATGTAACAAGGAAGGTTGTCTATACCAGCAGACATATTGGTAGAATGATTCCAGACATATCATAAACAATAACTGATTTGCATCTAAATGCACCTCCAAAAAGTGAAATGACCATTATGTTTCAACTATGTTCAGCCTGCTACGCAGCATTACAAATGAAAAACCGTAAGAGAAATGCCTCTGCAATCAATCCAGTCACTGGACAATTCCTGTTATAAACCATGCCATCTGTAAATTGCAGTTGTGAATAGGACACAGAGGAGAACAAAGTTAAGTACATGATGTATGTGTTGTAGCTGCTGCGATGGGCAAAAAGGCATGTCTCAAGCCTAATGAGCATCAAACAGTGAAGAAATCAAGCCTGTAGTGTTGAGCTATGCTTGGCTGAAGACGTCAGTAGCTAACTACTGCCACACTGTCATGAAGAAAAAATGAGGTTGATTTTTAGGTAATATTTCTGGGTGGGAAAGCCCAAACCTTTATAATTCAGTATTACTGTAATAATTTATACAATATCTATAAAAGTGGAAAACAACCAACACATACTGTCCTTCCCAATTGCATATAATAAATCATATCGTTAGTTTGATTAATCTCAAGCAATTTTTCCATCTTCTTCTCTGTTTCCTTTACCTCTGCCTTCAGCTCTGCTATGCATTCCACAAAGTTTACATTAGCACCATCAAAGTTGTTATGTAACGTTTGGTTTCTTAGCTTCTATTGTTGGACTGCATCAAGAATTTGGACTATGTTGGTTGCAGCCAAGGATGTTTGCTCATCTACAGAATCCTTCAATTCCTTTAATCTCTTAGATACAACTGATATTTCAGGTCGCTGTTCTGGTTTATTATGAAGACATGACTCCACCAACTGCTTCAATGATTTGGCACATGACAGAAGGTAGTCCTCTCGTCTTTGTACCTCTGTAAGAGCAGTCATGCTATCCTCTGGTAACAGATGTTTTGGCTCAGGCCACTGATGGGACATCACAAGACAGGCAACACAACCCAGTGAGAACACATCTACCAGTTTTCCATAATGTGGCTTATTAGCAAGTGCTTCAGGAGGCATAAAGTGGAGTGTGCCAGGAACCTGTGTTTGCGTTTTTGTTTTACTGTGTTCCAAAAATTTAGCTACACTGACCAAGATCACCAATTTTAGCCACTAAGTGCTTTGTCAGAAGAATATTATTGGAAGAGAGGTCTCGGTGGATAATATCCTGACCATGAAGGAACTCCAGTCCTTGAGAAATATCAACCAGGATGGATAACTTGATATGAAGTGGTATACCTTATCTTTTTTGCACTCCCAGTTCTTTAGGAAGCCTGCCAAACTGCACTCCATCATTTCCATTACAAGCCATGGTAGTTTAGCCCAAGGTTTAGCCTCAGGAGTAGGATAGTGAATACCCAGCACCTGCACCACGTTAGGATGAAGCACTCTACTAGAGCAAGCCACCAATGTTCGACCACCATAGGTTCGGACGCGATTTTTCTTTAAACGTGTAAAGAAAATTTCTGCTCTTGCTATGCCTTTGGAGAGGTCTAGGCCATAAACTCTTGCACACAAAATTTCAGACCTGCAGCTTTCTTCGTCTGGCTGCAGGAGCTGCAAAAGTGACCTGTCCAAATGTTCTCAATTCTCGGACAAAAATATGTATTATCGGTTGAGTGGCACTGCTCGTAATGCTTGAAGCTGATCAAGTCTTTCTATGATTGATATGAAAGATCATCTCTTATACTCTCAAGATATATGCAGATATTTGGCTTAGTCCTTATTGGCTGTGAATTACAAAGCTCCAAAGTCACCTCTGTCGTGCAATCTTAAATTCGGCCACATGTGAAGCTCGTGCAAATCAAATAGTTACCTATATCGAATTCAAAGCTATTTTTATGAACATTGAGAGCATCAGCTACCGTTAAATAGTAAATAGATACATGCACAATGACCGCACCTTGATTTTTGAACCAATAGCTACATTGCATTTAGGCTTCTCTGACAGTAGCAGCCTAGCTACTGCACTCAGCACACATACAAACAATCCAAATCCACTTAAATGGGGTTTTGACTATCTCCTGTCTTAAAAAATGTCAAAAGTTTCTCTTCAAAATGTCCAGGACATTAACCAGATCAAAATACTCTAATAGAGCAGTCAATTACTCTAATATAACAATCAGCCAATTTATATATATATGATTGTAAAACTCACACAAATTTGAGTATAAAAACAATGTCTTTAGATTATTAATTACTGTTTTTCATTGAATGTGTCAGTGTTGATTGAAGAATACTATCAAAATCATTTAGGGAAAAAATATCATTGATTGGTAGTTGATTCCATAGGGTAATTGATCTTGGGTAAAAACTAAATTTGTATGCATCAACAGTAGCAGATGGTTTGATGAATTTATCCTGGTTTCCTCGTAAACATCTTGTAGAATGTACAATATAACTGGGGGTAGGAAGCTCTACTAGGTGATTGACAATCTTGTAGAACATCAAGAGACGAAGCCTTGTATGGTGGTACACTATGGATTTTAACTTTAGTGAATTTAGGATATGTGATATACTACTTAATCTGCGGTAATCTGACACAATAAAACGAGCAGCACGCTTCTGAATAGCTTCTAGTTTATTGATGTAGTATTGCGTGTGTGGGGACCAAACTGTCGCAGCATAGCTTAAAATTGGTAGAACAAATATCTTGTAGGCATCTAGCTTAACTCTTTGGTGACAGTGTTTCAGATTTCTTCATAAGAATGCTAAAGTGTTATTAGCTTTTTGGCAAACAGTGTCCACATAATGGTTGAATGTAAGCTTGCTATCAAAATTGATACCCAAGTATTTAGCGTTTACAACAGGATTCAGTTTTTTGCCATGGAGGGTGTATTCCGTAATGTAAGGATTATGTTTTAATGTGATCAAGACACACGGTAGTGTGTCGTGCGGCCCAAGAAGCCGGCGCGCCACACCGTGAGTATATTTACAGGAAGAAAGTAAACGCGATTTTCACACCTTTGTAGCTTCGTGATTCCTTATCCGATTGAAACCAAAGTTGCTACAGAGGTGCCGGCTAGGTAGGGGAGTCCACATTCCAAATTTGAAGAAAATCGCTCTAGCCATTTCCGAGATACGAGCGGCCAAAGTTTGGGTTTTTTTTCTTCGTTTTTTTCTTCTTCTTCTACTTCTTCTTCTTCCGTTTTCGCACACTTTGCAAAATCCGAAATAAAACACGAATGCGTGCTCCAATCGGGCTGAAATTTGGCTCACTTAAAGGGCTCATTAAGGCGAATCTCAGTACCAAGTTTGGTAGGAATCCGATGAACATTCACGGAGTTATGACCGATTATTTGCGTAAAATAAGGTCGAAGGTCTGTCACGCCCACAGAGTAAACCGCTTGAAGGAATGAGCTGAAAATTGCTATGTAGATGGAGTAACTATCGTAGGAGTGCCTTTTTGTGGTTTGAAAGGAATCCAGCTAAAGGCCATCGAGATATAACACAAAACCCAACCTGTGTCATAATTACGCGATCGATTTTTATGAATAAAAAACTAATAGTTTTCACGCCTACCAGGAAAACCGCTTAGAGTAGTGAGCTGAAAATCGGTGTGTGGCTGGAATAATTATCATAGAAAGTCCTTGCAGTAGTACAGAAGAATCGGATTACAAACCACTGAGTTATGATTCCAAAGCCAACTACGTGTAGCATATGCGAGATCGAGATACTCTAATAGAACAGTCACCCTAATAAAGCATTCAGCTACGTTTATAACTTACTCCATTATAGAATTATATTACATTGCAAGTTATTCTGTACGGACTTCAGCTACATACAGTTAATCGTATAGACAATTCAACTACAAGCAAGTCACCCTGTAGAGAATTCAGCTACAAATATGTTGCTGTAGAGATTCAGAACATTATAAGTCACACTGAAGAGAATTCAGCGATAAACAAGTCACCTTGTAGAGTTCAGCTACAACAAGTCACTCTGTAGAGAATTCAGCTACAAACAAATCACTGCGTAAAGGGTTCAGCTACAAAAAAAGCTACCCAGTAGAGAGTTCATCTAGATCTGCTACAAACAAGTCACTTTAAGCAATGTTCAGCTACAAGTAAGTCACTCTGTAGAGAGTTCAGCTACAAACAAGTCATTCTGTAGTACAAACAAGTCACCGTGTAGCTGGAGAGTTCAGCAACCAATCAAAAAACCACTCTGTAAAGAGTTCAGCTATACAAACATGTTATAACTCTATAGAGAAAGTTTTAACTCTATATTGAGATCAGCTAGAAACAATTAGTCATTCAGTAGAGAGATCAGCTACAAGACATCACCTTATAGAGAGTTTAGTTACAAAGAAACCACCATGTAGAGAGTTCAGCTGCAAACATATCACCCTGTAGAGAGTGCAGCTATGAACTGATCACCCTGTAGAGAATTCAGCTAGAAAAAGTCATCCTGTAGAGAGATCAGCTAGAAGGATCACCTTGTAGAGAGTTCAACTACAAACAAATCACCCTGCAGATAGTTCAGCTACAAACAAGTCACCCTATAGAGAGATCAGCTAGAAGAAGTTACCTTGTACATACAAAGAAACCATCATATAAAGAGTTCAGTTGCAAACAAATCACCCTGTAGAAAGTTCAGCCACAGATCACCCTGTAGAGAGATCAGCTAGAAGAAATCACCTTGTAGAGAGTTCAGCTACAAAGAAACCACCATGTAGAGAGTTCAGCTGCAAACAAATCATCTGTAGAGAGTTCAGCCAGAAACAAGTTCACCCTGTAGAGAGATCAGCTAGAAACAAGTCACCCTGTAGAGAGAGCAGCTACAAAGAAACCATCCTGTAGAGAGTTCAATTACAAACAGATAACTCTACAGAGAGTTCAGCTAGAAACAAGTCACCGTGTAGAGAGATCAGCTAGAAACAAGTCATCCAGAGATCAGCTAGAAACAAGTCACCCTGTAGAGAGATTAGCTAGAAACAAGTCACCCTGTAGAGAGATTAGTTACAAAGAAACCATCCTGTAGAGAGTTCAATTGCAAACAGAAAACCCTATAGAGAGTTCAGCTAGAATCAAGTCACCGTGTAGAGAGATCAGCTAGAAACAAGTCATCCTGTAGAGAGATCAGCTAGAAACAAGTCATCCTGTAGAGAGATCAGCTAGAAACAAGTCATCCTGTAGAGAGATCAGCTAGAAACAAGTCAGAAGAATCGGATTACAAACCACTGAGTTATGATTCCAAAGCCAACTACGTGTAGCATATGCGAGATCGAGATACTCTAATAGAACAGTCACCCCAATAAAGCATTCAGCTACGTTTATAACTTACTCCATTATAGAATTATATTACATTGCAAGTTATTCTGTAGGGAGTTCAGCTACATACAGTTAATCTTATAGACAATTCAGCTACAAGCAAGTCACCCTGTAGAGAATTCAGCTACAAACAAGTCACCTTGTAGAGAGTTCAGCTACAACAAGTCACTCTGTAGAGAATTCAGCTACAAACAAGTCACTGCGTAAAGCGTTCAGCTACAAAAAAGCTACCTAGTAGAGAGTTCATCTAGATCAGCTACAAACAAGTTACTTTATGCAATGTTCAGCTACAAGTAAGTCACTCTGTAGAGAGTTCAGCTACAAACAAGTCACTCTGTAGTACAAACAAGTCACCGTGGAGAGAGAGTTCAGCAACCAATCAAAAAACCACCCTGCAAAAGAGTTCAGCTATACAAACAAGATATAACTTTATAGAGAGATCAGGTAGAAACTTAACAGATCACACTGTAGAGAGTTCAGCTAGAAACAAGTCATCCAGACTGAGTAGAGAGATCAACTAGAAAACATCACCTTGTAGAGAGTTCAAATCACCCTGCAGATAGTTCAGCTACAAACAAATCACCCTATAGAGAGATCAGCTAGAAGAAGTCACCTTGTAAAGAGTTTAGCTACAAAGAAACTACCATGTAGAGAATTCAGCTATGAACAGATCATCCTGTTGAGGGTTCAGCTAGAAACAAGTCATCCTTTAGAGAGATCAACTAGAAGAAGTTACCTTGTAGAGAGTTCAGCTACAAAGAAACAACCATGTAGAAAGTTCAACTGCAAACAAATCAAACTGTACAGAGTTCAGCTACAAACAAATCACCCTGTAGAGAGATCAGCTAGAAGAAGTTACTTGTAGATTGTTCAGCTACAAACAATGCACCCTGTAGAGAGAGCAGCAAGAGGAAGTCACTTTGTAGAGTGTTCAGTTACAAAGAAACCACCATGGAGAGTTCTGTAATAAATATATGTATTATATATATATAATTTGTACATTTACTGATAAAATCAGAAATATTTATTAAAGTACATCTGCTTCCTCTTTTCTTCTTACTGTGGAAAAGAAAAAAAGTCAGGTTAAAAAAGTCCCAAAGCCGGCTTTGAGGTATACAAATACATAAAGAAGTGAAATGTAATCCAAAACAGCCAAGCTGTAAAAAAAGTGTGCGGCCCTCAAAAAGGTTATGGTGAAAAAAGATGTGAAATCCAAGGTGGCGGCCAAGAAATGGCTGTGATGGTAGGTTAATGGTAAAAATTTTAATAATGGCAATTTAGGTGAATTTTTTTGCCAAGACCAAGTGGCACAAAAATCCAGCTGAATTGTTGTTATTAAAACTTTTACCATTAACCTACCATCACAGCCATTTCTTGGCCGCCACCTTGGATTTCACATCCTTTTTCACCATAACCTTTTTGAGGGCCGCACACTTCTTTTACAGCTTGGCTGTTTTGGATTAGATTGTTAATATCATGCATTTCTCTATATTGAAATTCATCCCCCAGGTCTCTTCCCATATTACCAGTTTTCTCAAGTCTTCTTGAAGTATTTTAGCATTTACATGTAATCAGGTTTTAAGCACGAAATTCACATATAATAGTCTTATTGAAGTGATTATGACTGGGCGTGGCCCTCAGATTTTCTGACTGCTCCAATTGTAAAATAGGTTTCTGTTCTATTAGAGTGTTTCGATCTGGACAATGTCCTAGACATTTTAGAGAGAAACTTTTGATATTTTTAAGACAGGGTTAGTCAAAATACCATTTAAGTGGATTTGGATTGTGTATATGTGTGCTATAGCTAGGCTGCTACTGCCAAAGAAGCATAAATGCAATGTAGCTATTCGGGCAAAAATCAAGGTGCGATCAACGTGCATGTATCTATTTATTACTGAACGGTAGCTGATGCTCTCAATGTTCATAAAAATAGCTTTGAATTCGATATAGGTAACCATTTGATTAGCACGAGCTTCACATGTGGCCGAATTTAAGATTGCATGACAGAGGTGACTTTGGAGCTTTGTAATTCACAGCCAATGAAGACTAAGCCAAATATCTGCATATATTTGGAGTACAAGAGATGCTCTTTCATATCAAGCTTAGAAAGACTTGATCAGCTTACTATTACCCATATTACCACTATTACTTACATTACCACTATTACCCATATTACCACTATTACCTATATTACCTACATTACCACCACTACCCATATTATCACTATTACCACTAAATACTAATTGCTATATTACAATGATATCATAATGATGTAATGTAAGGGAAAGTTACACATAGAACCACCCATTATGATGGCCAAGTATTGGTTAATAATTAGAAGGGGGCTACAGCCCTCTTAGCCCTCCCCCTAAATCTGCCCCTATAATGCATGCATACATTTATAATCACCATGCAGTTCAGAACAACAAAAAGAAGGCTCACACAATTAGAGTTGTACCGATAATTGGATCAGTAATCGGTAGAAGCCGATAATTAGCTGTTTTTACTATAATCAGAAATCAGTTGTAATGGGCTGTGGCCAGCAGATTATTAGTTTATTCAGCTTCAGCAGCTGCAGCACCACTGGAGGGCTGATGTCAAAGGCTCTGGTATGTACTTAAATAATTTCTTTATGTTTTGTGGTAACCACTAATATAAACAGTGATGGTTCAGGCCCTAGCCCACTTGTCTGACTAGCAACTTTGAGTTGAGGTAAGTGTACAATTTCACAGTATTGGCTTTACTAGTTGTACTTTTAGTAGAGTATGCACAATATGCGCAAGTATAACTTGTGGAGACCTACAATTGGGTATCGGTTAATTATCGGTAAAACAGAGTAAAAATATATCGGATATCGGTTTTCCCTAAAAAGTGGGAATCGGTACAACTCTACACACAGTGGCCAACAGCAAAAACTGCAGAAACACAATAAATCAAAAAATATATTTGAATGGAAGAAATAAAGTCACTGTACATGATGCTGCAGCTATAATTTCCTTGTTTCCAATGACACCGAGTTCCAAAACTGAATATGGATTGATTGGTTTATTGATTGATTTTATCTCTCAATTGACAAAGCCTCATTGGAGGCATTCACAGTGAATGAAGTGTTGCACAAAAGATGACAAAGTGGAACACTTGCAAAACTGTCAGATCTAGCTATATAAGTATAGCAAGTCAATTAGGGTCCTCCGTTAAGTAGTGTGTGTAGTACTACATGACCTCTACCAGAAATCTTTATCATTTGATGTTCTTAAGAAGTTGAACTTCTAGGATTGACTATGCCTTGACTATTGACTATGACTATTGCGTTACTATCATAATAACAGTAGGCCATGTTTGGTTCTCGATTCACCAATCTTACAGCTGTATTTGGACCACAACATGCACATCATACACGTTGCAAGGACAGCTTTGCTAACCAGCAAACTTGTCATCTCTCCTCCACCAAAAGCTATTCCCATTCATCTGCCACTTCTTCATTCTCTCACCACTGATGCCATATGTGTTACTTGTAATTATGATGAATTTATATCCTCTGTTAAGGACTTTTAGTTATAAGGTTGTGTAGTATAGTTATTTTCTATTATTGCATGTGTAACATGGTTGTTTAGTGGTTATGTTTTGTACTGCGTTTATTGTTGTGTGTGTTTTGGCAGGAAAGAATGGCTTTTGCTGACTACCATGAGATTTAACAAAAAATCAATCAATAAAATATTATAGGAAAGGCATACGTACCTAGCACACTAGCATGTGAAGCATGCCAACCTAGGGGGTCTGGGAGTATACTCTCCCCCAGAAAATTAGAAATTGAATCTGAGAGTGATTTCAACAGTTTATCACAATATAATTAGCAATGTTTGTTGTGCTGGCTATTTGGACACAGTGTATATAATATGATATCCAATGCAAGCACATCCAACCCAAAGTTGTGTAAATTACTGAAAACACATCTACGCTCCTGCAGTACCACAACAATTAATTAATTTATTAATCCTGCCCTGTATGTGCTGGATTTCATTGCCCTGTGTGCAGGACTTCCTTACCCCATAGTTACACTACTTCAATTAGTGACAATGGTAAGGATATAAGTATAATGCTGAAACAAAGTCTATAGCCCTGCCATATAGGTGAAGGACTTTATTTCCTTGCATGGAAGCACTATATTTCAGTACACCTATATACATACAGTGTAACTACTAAGTTAGTGCTGGAAAAAAACTAAACGTTTGTTAATTTTAAAGCAATATCACACTCCAGCAGTACTATCTATTAGCTGCCCTATATGTGCAGGATTTCGTTGCCCTATATATATACATATTCAGTTAGCAAGAATGGTAAGGATACTTGTTCAATATTGGAACAAAGACTATTTATATAGTCAGGGGCGGGGTTTCTGTGGTTTCCAGAAACCCCCTCTGAAATAGTGCGTGCCCCTATGATTCGTCTGGGTGATAGAAGATTACAAAGAGCTTTACATCAGCGTTGAAACCGGGTCACTACTGCTGACCCGGATGACCCACTGACCCGGATTAAATTAAGCCGAGGCGCGCGATACTAAGTAAGAGCTATCTTTCGGGTATTCTCGAGCGAGCGAGACTACGTTTTGAGCGTTCGATTCGTGTTGAGTAAACGAGTAGTTATGTGATAACTAAGCCGGTAAGTTTATAATTTAAAATCGGTCAGTGGGTTTGGTTCCACGTAGCTACTGTGAGTTTACAGACAGCAATTGGGTGTGGCTGTTCTATACCATATGCGTATTTTGTACCATACGCGTATGGTACATACCATATGCGTATACGCGTACGGTACAACCATACGCGTATGGTACGGAAAATCGTACCATCTGAGTATAGCTAACCTGGTATGCGTACAATATCAAGCAGAAGGTTTTTGCACTGCCGTACCTATTGACTACTCCTGATGGCACTCTGCTATCATTTCTGTTCGGGGAAGAGGGAGGGGGGAGGACCTAGTCTTTCTGTTCAGTGAAGATCGAGTTACTCTAATAGAGCAATCATATATTTTATTATTATTATATAATTGCAAGACCTCGTACAGCGAGTATAAATGTAATATACAAATCAAAATATGTAGCTACAGCTAACTAATTACAATTTTACAGTTCATTTATAAGGTTGTTAAACACGGTGATAGATGAAGCTTCAAAAGTCTCTGGTTGCAAGTTGTTCCATATAGCAGTGGAAGGAAAAAAGCTGAATTTATATGTGTCAATTCTAGTGAATGGCAGGGTAAGTTGATCTGATTATAACTATTCTATTCTCTAGAGCTAAGATCAATTTAGCTTTACTGCGATTATGATATAATTTACTTTACTGCATGATGCAAACCTATTTAAAATAAAGCATTCCTTAAAATAAAAGAATAACATGATATCTCGCATGACTATATATAAGTGATGAAACTGACATCTTGATTTAGGACAATATATGATAAAAACAATCACACTGTTGGCAGATCCAGTCTTGAATTGTGTTAAGTCCTGCTGATCTGGTGGGATCTGATGAAATTCTACATTGTCAAAACTAATAAAGGTCAATCATCTGGGTTGGAAGCTTTACGAAAAACATGATAACACCTAGCTGCAATGGATCATGGATGGATCCTCTTATTGGATTCATGATCCATTGTTGATAAAATGAAAATTCAAAAACTAGGCCATTATTACAAATGCTAATCCTCCTTCATATCTATAATAGAGTTAATGATGTAATGTAATGATGTGACATGATGTAATATAATGTAATTTATGCATACCTGTAACATTAATATTGTGTACTGTAGTTGTAAGAGTTAGTTGTTATTGTGTACTTTCAGTTATTGATTAATAATATTATATACAGTAGTCTGTTTTGCCTATAAATGGTCTGCCTACACTTCCCTATTAGAACAATACCCACACATAATATTTATGTGTTTACAAATACTCCTGAAGATAGTCAAAGATTAGTACAATAATTGAAAGCTATATAGAGCGATATTACCCAAAACTCTATAGGGGTTTCTCTATACTTGTATATATGAACTTTGTAAAAATGTGTTTGGGTTTAAAGGTGCCCAATTATCCCTTCAACATAAAACAAGAGCAGTATGCTCCTTGTCTTACTCAGAAACTGAAATTGAAGTTTGATCTTCTAAAGCATTATTTAGGGCAAAAGACATTGATTTCTTTTAGGCTGTAGAATTGTGCCAGTATATTGATATTCACGATTTTTCAATGAATATAACTGGAATGCATAGTGATATAAACGCTAAGCCAGTAGAGGTAGCATTGTAGCTAAATATAAACATAAGATTTTGATATAATTATCCATATACTATATACATTCTGATTGGTTACAACATAGCAACCATATTAAATAATTTGCATCCAGGGCAAATGGAGCCAATTTTTTCAGGCATATATATATTATTTTATTAAATATTTTATTCTATATTGTTGCTACATATAATCTATTGTTTACCTTTAATTTGTTAGTACACTAGCTTCCACTTAAAAATGGATATTTATGCCTGGTGGCACTAAAGGTGTGTCACAGTTGAGCAGACAATTTTAATCAGATGAG
Source organism: Dysidea avara (assembly GCF_963678975.1). Taxonomy (NCBI): domain Eukaryota; kingdom Metazoa; phylum Porifera; class Demospongiae; order Dictyoceratida; family Dysideidae; genus Dysidea; species Dysidea avara. The sequence continues at coordinate 4,102,496 of NC_089279.1, forward strand.
CTCGAGAAGTACAATGTATAATGATTGCTCAAACAGAGGAAGACCTGGAGAATGCTGATACAATAACATTGAGGGAGGTAGCAAAGAGATATAACTGTAGAGAAAGTAATGTTTTTAGTTTGCAAATCTGCATGGCTGTAGCTTATAGTAATATTAGACATACTATTCTCTAAGACTGATGTGCATGCATAGTAATTACTTGTGCAATAAATTTTTTTAAACTGTAGTCCTGTTCGTTGAATCTTTGCTATTGAATGAGGCATGTGCATAATAATTGCCTGCTGAGATAAAACATAACATGGCAGAGATTTTATGGTGAGTTTATGAGTTCTAATGTATAGTTCAGTAATGAATGTATATTAAGTATATAGCGTTGTTTTATTATTGTTAAGTGCATTATATAGCTACTCGCTACTTACTGCATGTCATGCTTGTGGATGGGAATTAAGACAATGTGTTTAGCTACTCTTATCTGAATGTACTCTTTAAAGTTAACAGCATCCACATTAATTTGTGCTGTAGGTCCAGTGTGATGAATATACTATTTACAGTATGTATAAACAAGAAAAGTAAGTAAACAAGAAATTGGATCCTCAAAAGAAGAAGAGTGTACATATAGTATATAAAAATGCAAATACAGTGAGGAGCCATGTTGCACAACTGATGACACTTACAAAGTTCATTTTTCCAGTTATTAGCTTTGCACAAGCAGTATAATTATGTATAATTCAGTTAGAACTTACTAGCTACCTACCATGCATGTTGTAATTGCTCTCCTTGCTTATTTACCCAATTCTGTTGTAAATTGTCAGTTATACACACTTATAATTGAGTATATTATATAAGACCATCTGCATGCTTCTGATAGCTAATGTATAAAGTAGTATACATGCACAGTACCATTTGTGTAAATTTCTGCAGACAGAGTGAGATCATGTACATAAGATTTAGGTACATTAGTATAGGACTATAGTGGGTATTGCATGCATGGGCATGGCAAGCTAGGATAAAATGCATGTGTGTGCTGATGAATAAATTTATAGTTACAGCTCAGTAGTAAGCAGATTATTGTGTTGTGTTCTAAGTTTGCTCAACTAGAAATACTTGTAAAGACAGCCCATTGTAGCTAGGTGATGGCAAGGCTAGAAGATACTGAGAAAAAGCATAATACGCATATGGTACGTACCATACGCGTATGTCTATACCGTACGCGTATGGTACGGAAAATCGTACCATACGCGTATGGTACATGCCATACGCGTACGGTACAAAATACGCATATGGTATAGAACATGGCTTCATACATACTTAGTATTGCAATTTCCCAATATATTAAAATGGGTGTGGCTCACAAAAGCACTTATCCTGCTGCAAGACTAGACCTAGACTATATACAGCTCATACATTAATCGATTAGTGGGCGTGGCTCCACGTAAGCTTGCAGACAGAAACGGACAGTTTCATGCTACAGACTGCACTTACTAATAAATGGGCGTGGCTGAGCGTATGTTTGTAACGCGATAAGTGGGCGTGACTCACGAAAGAGCTACGCAACTAGCGTTTATAGGTTCCACGTCGTTAAACGATCAATTTCGTTTCTCACGTGATCCAATCCGGGTCAGACCCGGATAATTTGTAAACCGGGTCAGACCCGGATGACCCGGAGAAAATGTGACCCGGTTGACCCGGATGACCCGACCCGGTTTCAACGCTGCTTTACATACTGTATTATATTATGGCTTTTTCTATTGGCAAAACTTCATCAAGACACACGGTAGTATGTCGTGCGGCCCAAGAAGCCGGCGCGCCACACCGTGAGTATATTGACAGGAAGAACGAAAAAGTCATTTTCACACCTTTGCATCTCGGTGATCACTTATCTGATTGGAACCAAATTTGCTACACAGTTGCCCGCCAGCCAACGGAGTCTACATTCCAAATTTGAAGGAAACCGCTCCAGCCATTTCCGAGATACGAGCTGCCAAAGTTTCGTTTTTTTTCTTCGTTTTTTTTTTCTTCTTCGTCTTTTCGCACACTTGCAAAAATTGCTATAACAAGCAAACGCGTACTCCGATCGCCTTGAAATTTGGCACACAGAAAGGGAGTCCAAAGGCGAATCCTAGCATCAACTTTGGTACAAATCCGATGAATGGTTCAGGAGTTATGACCGATTATTCGCGTAAAACAAGGTCGATTTGTTGTCACGCCTACAGGGTAAACCGCTTCATGGAATGAGTTGAAAATTGCTATGTAGATGGAATAACCCTCGTAGGAGTGCCTTTTGGTGGTTTGAAAGGAATCGAGATAAAGACCACGAAGATATGACACAAAACCCAACCTGTGTCACAATTACGTGATCGATTTTTATGAATAAAAAAGTATTAGTTTTCACGCCTACTAGGCAAACCGCTTAGAGCAATGAGCTGAAAATCGGTGTATAGCTGGAATAATCTTCATAGAAAGTCTTTGCAGTAGTACAGAAGAATCGGATTACAAACCAATGAGTTATGATTCGAAAGCCAACTCCGTGTAGCAAATGCGAGATCGAGATACTCTAATAGAACAGTCACCCTAATAGAGCATTCGGCTAATTTATTTACTCCATTATAGAATTTTATTACATCACAAGTTATTCTGTAGGGAGTTCAGCTGCAAACAGTTAATCTTATAGACAGTTCAGCAAGAAGACAGTCACCATGTGGAGAGTTAAGCAAATATACCACTATAGAGATTCAGAACATTACAAGTCACACTGAAGAAAGTTCAGCTATAAACAAGTCATGCACTGTGTAGAGAATTCAGCTACAATTAAGTCACTCTCTAGAGAATTCAGTTACACAGAATTCTGCTACACACAAGTCACTGTGGAGAGAGTTCAGCTACAAACAAATTACCCTTTAGAGTGATCAGCTACAAACAAAACACTTTGCAGGGTGTTCAACTGCAACAAATCAATTAACTTTAGAGCGATCAGCAATGAACAAATCAACACAAATCTACCTGTAGAGAGATCAGCTAGAAACAAATCACCCTGAAGAGAGTTCAGCTACAAAAAATCACCCTGTAGAGACATCAGCTAGAAACTAGACACAATGTAAGGAGTTCAGCTACAAGCAATCACCCTGTAGAGAGTTCAGCTAAAACAAATCAACCTGCAGAGAGATCAGCTACAAACAAATCACCTTATAGAGAGTTCAGCTACAAACAGATTACCTGTAGAGAGATCGGCTACAAACAAATCAACCTGCAGAGAGATCATCTATATACACACAAATCAACTTGTAGAGAGATCAGCTACAAACAAATCACCCTGTAGAGAGATCAGCTAGAAACTACACACAATGTAAGGAGTTCAGCTACAAACAAATCACCCTGTAGAGAGATCAGCTACAAACTAGACACAAAGTAAGGAGTTCAGCTACAAGCAAATTACCCTGTAGAGAGTTCATCTACAAACAAATCAACCTGTAGAGCAATCAGCTAGAAACAAATCACCCTGAAGAGAGGTCAGCTACAAAAAATCACCCTGTAGAGAGATCAGCTAGAAACAAATCACCCTGAAGAGAGGTCAGCTACAAAAAAAATCACCCTGTAGAGAGATCAGCTACAAACAAATTGCCCTGTAGAGAGATCGGCTACAAACAAATCAACCTGCAGAGAGATCAGCTACACACAAATCAACTTGTAGAGAGTTCAGCTACAAACAAATTACCCTGTAGAGAGATCGGCTACAAACAAATCAGCCTGTAGAGAGTTCAGCTAAAACAAATCAACCTGCAGAGATCAACTACAAACAAATCACCTTATAGAGAGTTCAGCTACAAACAAATCTCCCTGTAGAGAGATCAGCTAGAAGAAGTTACCTTGTAGAGAGTTCAGCTTCAAACAAATCACCCTGTAGAAAGATCAGCTAGAAGAGGTCACCTTGTAGAGAGTTCAGTTACAAAAAAACCACCATGTAGAGAGCTCAGCTACAAACTAGTTACCTTGTAGAGACATCGGCTAGAAGAAGTTACCTTGTAGAGAGTTCAGCTACAAAGAAACCATTCTTTAAAGAGCTCAGCTGCAAACAAACCACCTGTACAGAATTCAGCTACAAATAAATCACCCTGTAGAAAGATGAGCTAGAAAAAGTTACTTTGTAGAGAGTTCAGTTACAAAGAAACCACCATGTAGAGAATTCAGCTACAAACTAGTGACCCTGTAAAGACATCAGCTAGAAGAAGTTACCTTGAGAGAGTTCAACTACAAAGAAACCATCATGTAGAGAGTTCAGCTACAAACGAATCTACCTATAGAGAGATCAGCTAGAAGAAGTTACCTTGTAGAGAGTTCAGCTTCAAACAAATCACCCTGTAGAAAGATCAGCTAGAAGAGGTCACGTTGTAGAGAGTTCAGTTACAAAAAAACCACCATGTAGAGAGCTCAACTACAAACTAGTGACATTGTAGAGACATCAGCTAGAAGAAGTTACCTTGTAGAGAGTTCAGCTACAAAGAAACCATTCTTTAAAGAGCTCAGCTGCAAACAAACCACCTGTACAGAATTCAGCTACAAATAAATCACCCTGTAGAAAGATGAGCTAGAAAAAGTTACTTTGTAGAGAGTTCAGTTACAAAGAAACCACCATGTAGAGAATTCAGCTACAAACTAGTGACCCTGTAAAGACATCAGCTAGAAGAAGTTACCTTGAGAGAGTTCAGCTACAAAGAAACCATTATTTAAAGAGCTCAGCTGCAAACAAATCACCTATACAGAATTCAGCTACAAACAAATCACCATGTAGAGAGATCAGCTAGAAGAAGTTCACTTGTAGAGAGTTCAGCTACAAAGAAACCATCATTTAGAGAGTTCAGCTTCAAACAAATCACCTGTAGAGAGTTCAGCTACAAACAAATCTCGCTGTAGAGAGATCAGCTAGAAGAAGTTACCTTGTAGATCGTTCAGCTACGAACAAGTCACCCTGTAGAGAGATCAGCTAGAAGAAGTTACCTTGTAGAGAGTTCAGCTACAAAGAAAACACCATGTAGAGAGTTCAGCTGCAAAGAAATCACCCTGTAGAAAATTCTGCCAGAAACAAATTGCCCCGTAGAAAGATCAGTTAGAAGAAGTTACCTTGTAGAGAGTTCAGCTACAAAGAAACCATTCTGTAAAGAGCTCAGCTGCAAACAAATCACCTGTACAGAATTCAGCTACAAACAAATCACCCTGCAGAGAGATCAGCTAGAAGAAGTTAACTTGTAGAGAGTTCAGCTACAAAGAAACCATCATTTAGAAAGTTCAGTTACAAACAAATCTCCCTGTAGAGAGATCAGCTAGAAGAAGTTACCTTGTAGAGAGTGAAGCTACAAAGAAACCATTCTGTAAAGAGCTCAGCTGCAAACAAATCACCTGTACAGAATTCAGCTACAAACAAATCACCCTGCAGAGAGATCAGCTAGAAGAAGTTAACTTGTAGAGAGTTCAGCTACAAAGAAACCATCATTTAGAAAGTTCAGTTACAAACAAATCTCCCTGTAGAGAGATCAGCTAGAAGAAGTTACCTTGTAGAGAGTGAAGCTACAAACAAATCACCCTATTGAAAGATCAGCTAGAATAAGTCACCTTGTAGAAAGTTCTGTTACAAAGAAACCACCATGTAGAGAGTTCAGCTACAAACTAGCTACCTTGTAGAGACATCAGCTAGAAAAGTTACCTTGTAGAGAGTTCAGCTACAAAGAAACCATTCTGTAAAGAGCTCAGCTGCAAACAAATCACCTGTACAGAATTCAGCTACGAACAAATCATCCTGTAGAGAGATCAGCTAGAAGAAGTTACCTTGTAGATAGTTCAGCTACAAACAAATCACCCAGTATAGAGATCAGTTAGAAGAAATTACCTTGTAGAGTGTTCAGCTACAAAGAAACCATCATGTAGAGAGTTCAGCTGCAAAGAAATCACCCTGTAGAAAATTCTGCCAGAAACAAATTGCCCTGTAGAAAGATCAGTTAGAAGAAGTTACCTTTTAGAGAGTTCAGCTACAAAGAAATCACCTGTACAGAATTCAGCTACATACAAATCACCTGTAGAGAGTTCAGCTACAAACAAATCACCCTGTAGAGAGATCAGCTAGAAGAAGTTACTTTGTAGATAGTTCAGCTACAAACAAATCACCCTGTAGAAAGATCAGTTAGAAGAAGTTACTTTGTAGAGAGTTCAGCTACAAAGAAACCATTCTGTAAAGAGCTCAGCTGCAAACAAATCACCTGTAAAGAATTCAGCTACAAACAAATCACCCTGTAGAGAGATCAGCTAGAAGAAGTTACCTTGTAGATAGTTCAGCTACAAAAAATCTCCCTGTAGAGAGATCAGCTAGAAGAAATTACCTTGTAGAGAGTTCAGCTACAAAGAAACTATCATGTAGAGAGTTCAGCTGCAAAGAAATCACCACTGTCCAAATTTCAAGGCAATAGCTCTTTCCAATCTGAAGTTATCAATTGTCAAAGTTGGCAAATTGGATGTGTGTGGAAGACCCCTTTTCGCAAATCCGATCACATATGTATTATATATATAATTTGTACATTTACTGATAAAATATTTAAAGTACATCTACTTCATCTTTTCGTCTTCCTGTAGTAAAGAAAAAAAACATAGGTTAAAAAGTCCCAAAGCTGGCCATAGGCTGGCTTTAGGGTATACAAATACAAAAAGAAATGAAATCTAATCCAAAACAGCCAAGCTGTAAAAAAAGTGTGCAGCCCTCAAAAAAGGCTATGGTGAAAAAAGATGTGAAATCCAAGGTAGCGGCCAAGAAATGGCTGTGATGGTAGGTTAATGGTAAAAATTTTAATAACGACAATTCAGGTGAATTTTTGTGCCGCTTCACAAAATTTACCTGAATTGTCATTATTAAAATTTTTACCATTAACCTACCATCACAGCCATTTCTTGGCCGCCACCTTGGATTTCACATCTTTTTTCACCATAGCCTTTCTGAGGGCCGCACACTTTTTTTACAGCTTGGCTGTTTTGGATTAGATACTTTTACCTTTGAAATCACCTTCACAGCATTCAAAACTACGTAGTGACCTCTTTTTTTTTTTTTTTTTTTTTTTTTTCTTTTCTTTTTTTTTTTTTTGGTCTTCAACTTACAGCTAGGCTGAAGTTGCAATTCCAGAGAACCTGAAACCCCTCTGAAAATTTCTAGATCCGCCCCTGATAGTTTCATGTATTTCCAGCAATAACTCATTACAATAATTATTATCCTTATTTCTATACAAAAGCATTATAATTTGATGTCAAAGTGTTTCAGTACTGAGAGTTAAGAAAGAATGTTGCACCGATGAGGTTTAGAATCAGAGAACATATGATATGAAAATTAATGTTTCCTGTAACAGAAAAAAAAGATCACTAAAAGGTTGCCAGACTGAAAAAAGAAAAAATGAAGAAAAAGAAAATGATCCTAACTTGGATTTGAACTTGGGACCGTGGGTTTATGAAGTGCGTCTAAGCCAAATGTCTAACATAAGTACTTAATATCCATTTTATAAAAGGAATGCATACATTGACTAGCACAAGTGTTTATTTGTGGTTTACAAAGAATTCAAGTGAGTTTTTCCTTGCACTAAATGTGCTGTAAATGAAGAACGATGGCAATTAGAAGCTTCATTTAAATGCTAGCTTATTCCTGTAATTGTAATTTTTAAACAGGGGGTCCACTCAATAACCAAATACTGATTCTCAGTGGAGCCCTGTGAGTAAAGAAGAAGAGTACAAAAGACAAATACAACTACAGATACAACACCAAAAATAAACATGCGCACACACAAAGCCAATACAAAGAAATAATAAAATAATTTTTTTTGAAATAGGAAGAGTAGTAGCCTCCACAACAGTTGATTGTAGATCACCTAGATGGTGAGTACTTTGTTTGGTGCCAATTTATTGCCAAAACCGCTTTGATATGTGCAGCAACTGGCGAGAAGAATGCATGAACTCAAATGGAATGCATACAGATGGACGGCTCTCAGACCCTGTAGTAATGCCTTCACTTTACTCAGGCAGCACTATACCACAGAGCTTTTAAGCTACTAAATTATGCAGTTTTACATAACTATTACATAAATAAATATTAATTCTATTTCAATTGTTCAAAATTGAATGTATTACGAAGTTAGCTGTACAGTACAGTAAATTGTGGGTGAAAGTTACTATAGTACATTTAGTCATTTACCCTGAGCTGATAACTAAAACTCTGAAAGTTAGGATGATAGCTAGCACAGCACGTAACTCTAATCATATGGTTGTCACTGTCACACACCATCCTACTGTTTTGCACTTTGATAGTGTTGTACATTACAGCAGCAATGATAACTTACTTACTATATGCATTAAGGTAACTATTAGTGTGTTCACCTCATGTTGAACTAATACGTATACACAAAATACAGCAAGTAGAATTTTTCTCAACACTTCAGCCAATTGAAGCACAGGCAGGCATGGTTTGGCTCTATAGGAAAGGTCTTTTATGATTGAATTCTTAAAGAAGCCACCCTGTGGTGCTGATAGGATGTTCATTCATGGGCTAGGGTGATGAATACTGTACACATGTATAGTTGTTTTGGGCAAGCTCAGGTGGGCCTATAGGATACTTCAAGCAGCTTTCACTATTTTTTTAGGTGAAGTTAGTAATTCACTATCATCTACGTATGTAACACTTTCCCCACAATACATTGCACATCCCTATAGTGGATAGCTTCACAAATAAACAGTGTCCATCTACTTTTAGGCCAGTATACTATTGCAATCTGCTGGGAAATAAAAAGAAGAATTCACTAACATTGCAATTTTCTGTAAATTCCTTAATAACTTCCATTACACCAGGAACACATCAAATCCTCTAGTCAAAAATTGTCCATAGGATTCAATGTGCTCCTAGTTACACATATTACCTGCCAAAAGATTTATGAAGCAATTTAAATGGCAGAACTGTTTTCAAAAATGGTACTGATATGAGTAGCCAGAACAAGTAAGTTGTGAGGCTTTGGAATATCCCATACAATCAGGAATGTGTGGCAAACATGATGTTAACATGAATAAGTGGTTGTTTCAATACACACAATTGGATAGGGTTACATGAAAGCTCATCTCTTTCTTTGATAGTATATATACTGATCATGACTTTTGTAGGTGTTGACTATATACACTGTAGACCATTGAGTAAGGTATATATGGACTACAACCCACTATGTATACTATACTAACACAATATTATGAATGTTCACATCCTTTCAACTAAACAAGGATGTTGATGTATGTTTGTTAGCAGCACACAGTTAGTTAATGTTACATCAGTCACCACATTGTTTGTGCTGCAAATTATTGTTTTCCAATTTACTTAGAGATTGGCTGTTAATTATTATGTGCATATGTAGTCTTTATAGAGGCTTGAGTTTATAGCCTTGCGAACTTTTTGTAAATATCTTCTGGTCCATTCATCTCAGCTATATACATATATATCCAGTTATCTTACCTTTCTATATAATCATTTACCGTCCTGTCTATTTTCAATCATATTAATTTCATTACTTTATTATCAATATTATAGTTTTGAGTTACTTGCTGAACTGCAATTAACAGGTTGTAAACTTATCCACAACTTATAAATGTACTCACATTATGTATCCAGTGTTGTTTTTATATATTTTAAACTCTAAATTTGTTGTGCCTAGAATAGTCTTCTTAAGTATTTTGATAAAACACTACATTCCACAATAAAAGCTACATATCTGAATTGTGTGACAGTACATGTATACAACTTCTGCTTTTAGAACTCTGATTCCACCAATAAAACTTCACGATCCTTTATCAAGTTAAAGAGTTGAGCAGTTATTGTGCTTGAGGTGGTGATGATGCAATAAAACTAAAACTTGAAGTATGTCAATCAGACTTCAAAATTACAAGACATTAGTACACAAAAAAAAATTGGAATTTTCAACTAGAGTAGGGACCATAGCACATCAATAAAAAGTACTGAAACAAGCTGGAGTAGTGCACGATATTAAATCACAGTAAAACAATAAGAAATGTTATATCTCTACTGTGCATTTTTATTATGGTATCTTGAGCACAGTAGGGATATAACACTTCTCATTGTTTTACTGTGATTTAATATCGTGCACTACTCCAGCTTGTTTCAGTACTTTTATCGATGTGCTATGGTCCCTACTCTAGTTGAAAATTCCAAATTTTTCTGTGTACTTGTTTGTTAACTTTTTTTTGTAAATATTATCCCATCCAAAACAGCTTATAGCTGTAAAAAAAGTGCGCATCCAGAGTTAACTGTGACAAAAAGTGATGATGTCATAGTGCGGCCATGTGTGAGATATGCAAGTTGTAAATATTAATCAGATATTACAATATTATTGTTTAAAGTATTAATGAGAATTATGTGATGCTTTAAGTCTGTGCGCATCTTCATAAATGCCACTCAAATTTGATTCTCAAGAAAGCAAAGTGTATAGATTCTCTGATAGCAATAAATAGTTTGAGTTTGGCAGCCTTTCCTGTATATGGCAATGCTATGAACAAAGAAAAGGCGGCCAAACTCAAAACTATTTACTGTGATTTATTATATAAATATATATCGTGCACTACTCCAGCTTGTTTCAGTACTTTTTATCGATGGTCCCTACTCTAGTTGAATATTCCATTTTTCTGTGTAGCTAGCTACTTGTAATACGTTACTATAATATATGCACCTTTGAAAAAACCATCTTGTCACCTGTCACTTGTTAGAAGTCGTTTCCATGCTATACTTAAAAACCCACAATCGATTATAACAATACTCTCATTAAAGTGCAATTGACATGTATTGCTGCTGTGAGTGATAGTGAGACTCACAATGAAAGACTATTAAATTCTGAAAGGTAGTATAATATTTATTGTATTTGTACTCTCTAGTTAGATAGTTTTAATAATTGCACACTTACTGAGGCAGGCTATTTTATAAACTGTTTCGCTGTCAAAGGGGTTTCCTGATTCCAGAAACCCCCTCTCTTTACGCCCTTCTGTAAGAACAGAGGTATTACATGGAATAGAGTTCACTCAGCATTTGTTAATGCTGGGGAGACTAACTTGCTGAAGAAATAAGGCTAACATATATTCCAGTGGCGTAGCTACCATTGAGGCAACCGAGGCAGCTAAAAATGCTCAACAATTCATGTTGAGTAGGCCTGAGTTTTGGCACCCCAAAGTTTCTACTCAAACATTACTATGCAGCATTGCTGTACCACACATAATAGAATCTATGGCTGTAGTACTAAGCAAGCCGGGGCCCATGGTGATACAGCCCTGGACCACTTTTCAGCTATATGCTGAAAAAGATTGAGATACTCCAATAGAGCAGTCATCGTAATATACTCTAATTAAGCATTCACTGTAAATTATAGTGCTGTGCAATTGCTCCGCTTGGTCTAAATCATTTAATTGTCTTTAAATTACTTTTCAAAACTGTTCCAATGAATCAACTACATGGCATTGCATTGAGCCGATTGATCATGTATATCATGGAATAGCCTCCACATGCCATTTCAAAGCATATATTTTTGAAACTTTTCTTGAGGGAGCATGCCCCCAGACTCCCTAGCTTGACATACTTAGCACATGAAGTTGAGTATTTCATGAAAGAGGGACTTACATATCACATCAGATCAATAAAAAGTATAGTGTGCATGACTATGACCTCTGTTGCAGTCCATGGATGGCTTGACCACTCAAAATATCTCCTCTAAAAGAATTTGTCTGGTAAAGAGTGGAACACTAATTAGGTAAAGATTGTAGTTTATTTGTATTTTTTCCTTGCCATGCCCACATTGGTTCCATTCGTGGTCCTATTTGTGGTCACATGTTACCCGAGGACTCACATGCTTATACTGTTGTTTGTTGTACATATTTTCATCATTCATGATAGTTTCTCTCTGGCCAGAGTAAGTCAATTTTTTTGGGGTTGAATACAATTAAACTAGTCTAATAATTGAAGCTTGGTATACTGTAGCATTAACTAAGCTGGAAGCTACTTATGAAAATGGCATGTAGAAAAATGCTCAGAGTCTTCTAAAACAGTTTCTTCCATCCAACCAGAGAATCAACCTGCAAATGCTGGTGTGTGTGTGTAGTCATACATGGATGCAGCTATGCCTGAAAAATAGGGCATGTGGGCACCTATATATAGCTACATTTTCAAAATTATCATGATTCTCAACTTTTTATGGCATTCAGTGTGGCCATGCAATTTTTAGTCTACATTAGCCATTAAAGTGCAATTCGCTTTTTAATAGAATGCAAATAATCCATTCTGGCACTGAGATATGATCTGTCATGTGATAGGATGCAGTTTGTGCCCATGCACATGTCCTGTTATCGCAGGTCTGGTCACATAATTACACCTTGTAAAGAGTATCCATGTAGAGTGAATGGAGCATACAACAATTCCTTGAAGCTGAAGCTGAAGCTGATCAAAGAGTACCTGATATAACACCATTACAAATTGCACAGCTGCTCATCAATTTCAAACTAATGGCAGATATCACTTCTTCATCATTGGCATACAAACAATTACAAGTAGTGCAAAGAAAAAAAGACAAAAGATTGTTTTTGGTACCTCACCTTTGTTGGTTCATCGCTTGCTCTACACAGTTAATTGTATATAAGTATCACACAGTATGGTAGTACTGTATATTAGGGATCATGGAGATTTGGGTTTTCCTTGTTCCATGCAATTTTCTACTGCCTGCCTGCCTGCCTGCCTGCCTGCCTGCCTGCCTGCCTACCTGCCTGCCTGCCTGCCTGCCTGCCTGCCTGCCTGCCTGCCTGCCTGCCTGCAGGCAAGCGTAACTTGATAACGGCTAAGGTTATGGGCTCAAATTTTTCACTGTTTAACGTAGCTTCGTCCCGAGACGTGTCTTTTGGTACGTACAATGCATGCATCATGGACTCACCTTTGTCCTCATTTGTGTCCCATTTCTTTTTGCTGACAGCCAATTCGCGGTAGTGCGATGCATGGCTTCCCTACAGTGCATTTGTAAACGCATAGATATTATATACTACGTATGGGTACGTAATATATACTACTGAGGATTTCATGTCCGTTTGAGAAATTCCGTACTGCGATCGCGTATTGCGTAAAGAATAATTTTAGGCAGTAATTGATAGCTAGTTGAGGGCGCGAGAATTGTCGTATTTTTGTGGTGACTGGATTGTAGAGGCACTTCTACTGTTTTTTGTCTGTAGCGCTATGTAACGGGCTGAGCATAGCTGAAAGCGAAGCGTAATGACCATTGCACTTTCAAAGTAGTTTTTGATAGCTGGGGCGCACGTTCAGATGAAAACATTAATTCTGGCGCCATCCTTTCTTTTGATGCAGTATGTGTGGGTTCACCAGTCACAAAAAAGTAAACAAACAAGTTCAAGGAAAAATTCTAGAAATTTTAAGTTTGATTAGGGATCATAAAAAAAGTAGGGAAACAAGGAAGGTCACCTACACCTGCAGATATACTAGTGAACATTTAATCCCTAATTCAGTCTTGGTCTTGGGTATAGAGATTAAATGTTTACTAGTATATCTGCAGGTGTAGGCGACCTCCCTTGTTTCCCTACATTTTTTTCTATGATCCCTAATCAAACATAAAATTTCTAATTTTTCCTTAAACTTGTATAATATGTATGTAGCTATATTGACCGGATTTTGTCACATTTTACGAGTAGAATATTTATAATTAAAATAAGGAATTACAAACTTCTGCTCACCTTTACAAGATTAGTAGTCAGTACCCTGAATTGCAAGAAATTCTGTGAAATATTTTAACAGGTGCATAAGTGCTTAAGTGTACGTGGTGACACATAAGTATAGAAATTTCTATGTATTTCATGTGTGACATTAAGACAGATTTTTGAAAATCTGGTCACAATTATACACTTTAAAATCATAACAGTTAAAAAGCTGAAAAGAAACCTGTCTGTTCATCTACACTCCTTTAGAGTCTCACCAACCAATGCATGTACTGAAGCAGGCTTTATGAAGCACTCATCATAGGTTGTGATAAACACATATGCCATACGTGCGTGCCTTTATAAGTGAGACAATTCGACCAAAATAATTACAACTTTTTATATCATGAACTCTTGGTTCTACTGATCATGATTGTGTTGATGATTGAAACATGATCATTATATACAAGCTGCAAGGATAAGATTCAATTAATTCCTGCTTTTTTGTCACTGTGCTTTGCAGCATTATTTTTTAATTCACTCTGTACTTTTCATTGAACCCTGTAGGCCAATAAAATTTAATTAACAGAGTCTCACATAGATGCTAATAAAAAATCCTAGACACAAAAAGCATAATAGACTGGCATGTATATATGCCAGTACATTAGGTGGATGTCTAGATAGAGTTTATAAATGATTATACGTATAGGAAGTGAAGACAACTGGATATATATATATATATATGTGTGTGTGTAGCTGGGATGGACAGACCAAGAGACATTTACAAAAAATATATAAAGTTCTCAAGACTGTAGCCTTAACCTCTATAAAGATTACAACAGCCATAATTATTGGCTGTCTCTAAGTTAACTGCATGGAAAGCAGGAAAAATGGTGTGGTGACTGATGCAACATTAACTAACTGTTTACTACTAACAAACATACATCAACATCCTTGTTTAGTTCAGAGGATGTGAACACCCATAAATATTGTGTTAGCAGTATACATATGGTGTGTTGTAGTCCATATACACTTTACTCAATAGTCTACAGTGTATTATAGTCAACTCCCACAAAAGTCATGATCAGGACTATTAAAGAATGAGGTGAGCATTCATGTGTTTCTGTCCAATGGTTTGTATTGAAACAACCACTTATCCTCATGTTCCATACATTCCCACCCAAATTTGCCTATTCTAATTGTATGGGATATTTCAAAAGCCTCACAACTCAGCTACTCGTGTCAGAAATATTTTTGTTCTGTCGCATTCAGTTACTTCATAAATCTTTTTCGACAAGTGATACATTTAACTAGGAGTACATTGAATCCTGTAGACAATTCTTGAATAGAAGATTTGATGTGTTCCTGGTGTAACAAAATTATTAAGAAATTTATGGACTATTGTAATGTTAATAAATTTCCTCTTATATTTCCCTGCAGATTGCAATAGTATAGTAAGGGTTAATTTATCAACTTTCAATTAAGGAATCATCCTGTCTATCTTCAATCATGTTGAATATTAGTTTGGACTACCTGCTGAACTGCAATTAATAGGTTATAAACTTATCCACAGCTTATAAATGTGTTCAAATTATGTATCCAGTGTTGTTTTATATATGATTTGAACTCTAAATTTGCTGTGCCTAGAATTGTCTTCTCAGGATAAAATATACTACATTGCACAACAAAAAACTATCTGAGTTGCATGTATATACAACTTCTGCTTTTAGAACTCTGATTCCACCAATCAAACTTCATGATCCTTTATCAAGTTGAAGTGTTGAGCAATTATTGTGCTTGAGGTGGTGATGATACAATAAAACTAAAAAGTATGTCAATCACAACAGCAGTAACCACTTTAAAATTATGAATAGCAAATTAAGATTTTTATGCATTGGTATCACACTGGAACTATGTATTATAGAGGAAAGTAACCTTGGGCCTGCAAATCAGTGTGAAATGTTCTGTAGTTGGCCAACTACAAAAATGGGACATAAAAGTTTATGGTTCTGTACTGTGAAAGTTTACTACTGTTAACACTGAAGAACAGATGTAGAATCATTCCATTTGTTGTGATATGCAAACCTTGAATGGTGTGGCATATAAGTGTACTGGCTTGAAAAATCAAAATATAGCAAGCATTATGATATGAAGTCCTTACGTATAACATGGCTGTTAATACATACGTATGGCATCTGAAAGATGTATGGGTTCTGATAGTATAAATAGTTGTATCAATTCAAACATCAGTTGTCCTGAAAATTATCATTCACATCTGCTACTGTGGTATCCACTGTTGTTATGCTGACAGCCAGCATTGTAAGTGTTTTTCTACTGTCTGTGGTCTTCATGAAGGCTGAGGAAATAACCAATGAAATCTATTCTCAAAAAGTTGCTCTACCTGGTTCACAGACAGGATATGATCAGGTAGAATGTTGCTGTGTAATTAGAGATCGCTCTTTTCACTCATTTGATAGTGCAGTCCGTAGTCTTACTAATAATATGACGATCAAAATTATTGGATCAAATGTTGTGTTGAATTCAAAAATTACTGTAGAAAATCTTAAGAATATTGCAATAATTGGACGCAGAAATTCCACTATAAGCTGTGGTACTGGAGCAATAAACTTCATCTCCTGCAACAATGTTACTATTAAAAGCGTTGACTGGGAGAGGTGTGGGTCGGCTAGCAATGGATCATCATATCCAGGAATAAGATTTTATAAATCATCCAACCTTATCATTCAAAGTTGCTCCTTTAATTCCTCAACAGGACAAGCTGTAGTATTCTCAAAAGTGTCAGGAAATATACACATCAACAATTCTGTGTTTACACATAATAATCAACATAGAGGTCATGGTGCAGCAGTGCAGTATGCACCTGATGGTTCAACTTGTACCCAAACAAAGTTGGTGATTAACAGCTGTAATTTCTCTTACAATGGGGTTGCCAAGAGTGTTATCTTTATTGATGGTTCAGGAAATAGACAGCTACAAGTTTCATACTTGCAAAATTCATTATTTGTTAGCAATGAAGGAGTACCTATTTATCTTTCACAACATAAACTACATATTAAAGGTGATGTGGTTTTCAGGCAAAACACAGTGGTTGCTGGTGGAGGAATTTTTAGCAGCAGATCAATTGTTGAATTTAAAGACAGCTCTAATGTCACATTCTACAATAATTCAGCAAATACTAGCGGTGGAGCAATCTTTCTTAATAATTCTACATTATACTTTGGAGAAATTTCAGTTGTAAATTTTGTAAACAATATTGCTACTTCATATGGTGGTGCAGTGTTTTCCATAAGTAAGTCTGCAACATTATTTGATGGAAACACAGTGGTAATATTTCAAAGCAATGCAGTAAGCAGAAGTGGTGGAGCTCTGTGTTTTGAAAATTCCAACATGTTATTTGCTGTAAACTCAACAGTGACCTTTAACAATAACACTGCTACATTTGGAGGAGGAGCAGTTTTCTCTAGAAGATATTCAGAAATATTATTTGATGGAAACACAACTGTGTCTTTTATAGATAATGATGCTAGTGAAGGAGGAGCTGTTGAGTCTTATAATAACTGTAGGATCACATTTAAAGGAAACTCAAACGTGACATTTAGTCGTAACAGCGCTACTTATGGAGGGGCAGTATACTATGTAAGTTATTCAGAGATATTATTCGATGGAAACACAACAGTGGAATATAAAGGGAATCATGCTGATAAAAATGGAGGAGCGCTTAATTGTTTTGAAAATTGCAGCATAACATTTGATGGAAACTCAAAAGTGACATTTAGTGACAATGAAGCAAGATTTGGAGGAGCAGTGTGCTCCAGAAGTCAATCTGAAATATTATTTGATGGAAACAAATCAATGACATATAAAATTAATGAAGCCGGTGTAACTGGAGGTGCCATTTATTCACAGGAGAGATGTATCAACATCTTTAATGATAATGCAGCAGTAGCATTTGTTGACAATTTTACCTCTAATGGAGGAGCTGTATACTTAGAAACAAATTCTGGTATATCATTTGATGGCAACTCAGAAGTGACATTTAGTGACAATGAAGCTAAATATGGTGGAGCAGTGCACTCCAGAACACATTCTCACATATCATTTGATGGAAACACATCGGTGACATATAACGCAAACAAAGCCAGCATGAGTGGAGCAGCTGTTTATTCTCATAAGAGGTGTATCATTATGTTTGATGGTAATTCAACTGTAGAATTTATTGGTAACAGTGCTACTGTGAATGGAGGAGCTGTGTACTCAACAACATATTCTGATGTGTCGTTTGATGGAAACTCTAAAGTGACATTTAGCAACAATGAAGCAAGATTTGGAGGGGCAGTGTACTCTAGAAGTTACTCAGTGATATTATTTGATGCAAACACAACAGTTATATATAAAGGTAATCGTGTTGATAAAAATGGAGGAGCTCTTTATTCTTATGTGAACTGCAGCATCACATTTGATGAAAACTCAAAAGTGACATTTAGTGACAATGAAGCTCTATATGGGGGGGCAGTGTACTCCAGAAATCATTCAAAAATGTTAGTTGATGGAATAACAACAGTGAAATACAATGGTAATTATGCTGGTAAAAATGGGGGAGCTATTGGGTCTCATGTAAACTGCAGTATTACATTTGATGGACACTCGAATGTGACATTTAGTGACAATGGAGCTAAGCACGGTGGAGCAATGTACTTCAGAAGTTGTTCTCAAGTATCATTTCATGGAAGCACTACAGTAATATATACAGGTAACGATGCCAGTAATAATGGAGGAGCACTTCGTTCTTATGGGAATTGCAACATCACATTTGATGGAAACTCAAAAGTGACATTTAGTGACAATGAAGCTAAATTTGGTGGAGCAGTGAACTCTGGGTATTATTCCCAAATATCATTTGACGGAAACACTTCAGTGACATATCAATTTAACAAAGCCAGCATAAGTGGAGCAGGCATTCATTCTCATTTGAGATGCAGCATCTTAGCTGTTCAAAACTCGGTAGTGACATTTATTGACAATAGAGCTAAAGATGGAGGAGCAGTGTTCTCTACAAGTTATTCCCAAATATCATTTGATGAAAACACAACAGTGAACTACAAAGGTAATAATGCCATTGATAATGGGGGAGCTATTAATTTTTTTGGGAACTGTAACATCACATTTGATGGAAATTCAAAAGTGAAATTTAGTGACAATCAAGCAGGAGTTGGAGGAGTTATGTACTCTGAGAGTTATTCTCACATATCATTTAATGGAAACACATCAGTGACATATGATGCCAACAAAGCCAGCATAAGTGGAGCAGCCATTTATTCTCATAAGAGGTGTATCATCGTGTTTGATAATAATTCAAAAGTGGAATTTATTGGTAACAGTGCTACTGTGAATGGAGGAGCTGTGTACTCAACAACATATTCTGATGTGTCGTTTGATGGAAACTCCACAGTGACATTTAGCAACAATGAAGCAAGATATGGAGGAGCAGTGTATTCTAGAAGTTATTCAGAAGTATTGTTTCATGGAAACACATCAGTGACATATAAAATTAACAAAGCCGGTGTTAGTGGAGGTGCTATATATTCACAGGAGAGATGTATCAACATCTTTAATGATAATGCAGCAGTAGCATTTGTTGACAATTATGCCACTAATGGAGGAGCTGTATACTTAGAAACAAATTCTGGTATATCATTTGATGGCAACTCAGAAGTGACATTTAGTGACAATGAAGCTAAATATGGTGGAGTGGTGTACTCCAAAAGACATTCTAACATATCATTTGATGGAAACACATCGGTGACATATGATGCTAACAAAGCCAACATAAGTGGAGCAGCCATTTATTCTGATGAGAGATGTATCATCATGTTTGATGATAATTCAACTGTGACATTTATTGATAACCACGCGACTGATGGTGGAGCAGTATACTCAACAACATATTCTAATGTGTCATTTGATGGTAACTCAAAAGTGACATTTAGTAACAATGAAGCTAGTTTACATGGAGGTGCTGCTTATATACATCAAACAAGTAATATGGTATTTGTTGAAAACTCATCAGTAACATATGTTAACAATGTTGCAGTTACAGGTGGTGCAATGTATTGCAAAGAGCATTCATGGATATTATTTGAAGGAAATGCCAAAGTAAATTTTAGAAGTAATACAGCGACAAATGGTGGAGCTGTTAATATCCAAAAGTCTAACATAAAATTTGCAAAGAGGTCATCCACAAGATTTAATCATAATTTGGCTGATAAGAATGGTGGAGCAATATACTTTGGTAATAACTTTACTATGACATTTGAAAGTGAATCTGATGTTATGTTTAATCAGAACAATGCTACTGTTTATGGTGGTGCCATTTATGGTGAACTTAAGCAAATTAATCAGAGCAGTATCTTATCTAATACCACAAGGGTCGAGTTTAGCAGCAATACTGCTCTTGTGGGTGATGATGTTTATATGCACATACAAGCATCATGTGATGAAATTTGTTTGAATAGCAGCATTGTGGGGTTAGACGTGACACACAATAATCCTCCCCGTCATCTAGTTCTGTATAACCCAGCTACCTGTATCAATACTACCAATACAATAAATAATTGTGACACTTACTTTGTGGATAATATAATGCTTGGCCAAAACATCAAAATCAATGCCTGTGTACTAAGCTTTCATGACCGACCTGCTGTTGGAGTGGACTTTGTGGTAAGTGGTGAAAATCATGATCATAATCTTGATGGGACAAAATATGTGTCAATAGCTTGTAATTTATTTGAAGGGATCAGTGTAACAGGCAAGGAGATTTCTGACACTACCAATTTCTCAATCATGATTGCATCATATACAAATAGTGATTTAGAAATTTCTGTCCAGCTTATAGCAGAATTATCACCATGTCACCTTGGTTACCACTATGATAATACTACTCAAAAGTGTGTATGCTATGATGGCAGTGACATTGTGTCTTGTTCTGGTAGCACATCAACCATCAAAAGAGGTCACTGGTTTGGTGTAGTTGATGGCAAATCAACAGTGACAGTTTGTCCTAACAATTATTGCAATTTTACTTGTTGTGAAACTACTAATGGATTTTATCAGCTCTCACCTGTGAGAATGAATCAGTGTAGTTCACACCGATCTGGTACTGCTTGTGGTAGTTGTGAGGAAGGATATACTCTCTCATTTGATTCTGTAGAATGTGTTAGCATTGGCAAGTGTACAAATGGACAGACAATACTGGTTATCATATTGTCAGTGATATACTGGATAGTTCTGGTTATAGCAGTGTTTATTATGACATACTATCATGTTGAGATTGGTTACTTGTATGTTATTACATACTATTACAGTATGCTGGAAATTTTACTGGATCAACATTTGTATGCATCACAAACACTGTATACTGCTGTTAGCATTATGTCTAGCATTGCTAAAGTGTCTCCACAATTTCTAGGAGAGTTCTGCTTGGTAAAATCTATGACTGGAATTGACCAAGAGTTCATTCATTATGTACATCCACTAGCTGTTATCATCATTGTAGGAATAATATGCCGGTCAGCAAGAATGTCTTACAAGTTGTCAGCATTTCTAAGTAGAGGAATTATTCGTGTAATATGTTTTCTTCTGCTATTATCGTACACTTCTGTGGCCACAACTTCATTACTGTTGTTGAGATCACTGACATTTAATAATGTGGATAAGGTTTACACATACCTGTCACCTGACATAGAGTATTTTCATGGTCGTCATCTACCATATGTTATTGTAGCAGCATTATTTACGCTAATGATTGTCGTTGGTCTACCACTTCTACTTCTACTTGAACCATTCCTTAATCACAAGATCAACTTCACTAGGTTCAAACCATTGCTTGACCAGTTTCAAGGATGTTACAGAGACAAGTACAGAAGTTTTGCTGCTTACTACATGATTTGTCGAATGGGGATAATTTTACTACTCACAATTAATTCATCCAATGACAACACTTCACAAGTTTTGTTACTCATAGCAAACATACTAGTAGCTTTGATACACATAATAGCCAAACCTTATGGAGGTAAAATTCTTAATATCTTTGATGGAGTTGTTTTACAAATAATGTTGTTCATTTCAGTAATATCAATGTACGACAGTTTTGGTTCAGGAGTGTTGTCGGCAATTATCATTCTTTTTGTGATCTTACCATTAATAGCATTTGTTACAATGGAACTGATCATATATAAAGAGATCATTAAGAAAATTGTCACATACTGCAAACCCAAACCTAATACAACCATTGAAGTACCTGTGAGGGATACTGGTATTACTATGTATATTGACGATAATGTAAGGAAGAATGCTACCGTAGTTGATATGTAAGTGTTGTTTTCCACTGTGCATTTGTATAAATTACAAATCAAATAAAGTGGTTGTGAAATTATATAACTACATTCATATCCCAGTGCGTGGGAGAGTCAAACCGCCGCGCTAGGTGATAACTAACTTACTATCATTGGGTGATAACTAACTTATCATCCAGTGCATGGGTTTTCAATTAGTGTGTGGGGGCAAGCTTCGAAACCAGCCATGTTACATGAGTAGGGAATCTGAGGCAGACCGGTAAGATTGATACTTTAGAGTGGCCGTGATGTATGTAAATTAATTAGAATACAGGCACTAAAATCAGCTTAATGGTGGCTTTTTGGCTATGATTCTCACTGGGATATAAACTAGTTAGCTATATCCCAGTACACTTGGGCAATATCTTAATATCACCCTCATACTGGGATATAACTATAATGTATGTGTATTTGTGTATCATGTATTCTTAAGTCTGGACTTTTGGGTTTGTGTTAATGACCTTCTTTAAGTTTTATATATATTTGCCAAATTCTGTTGTAACTATTTGTAAAAGTACATTTAATTTTGTGCCTTAAAAAGTTGCATAAAATGCTGTTTTCTAACAGCATTCGACTAAAATACACATACAAGTGTCTTTCATCCATTCATTTGATTCAACATAAATGACATAGTTTAAAAGTAAAGATGCATGTAATAATATTAATACGCTGCAAATATTAATGCTCTACCAACAACAACGTCAATAAAAATGAATTCAGATATCAAGATATAGTCTCCAAATATGTAACTATTAATACTGTACAATGTAAATCTTGCACATAGAAAATTTATGTGGTGTAGTTTTTGTAGGGGATGCAGTGATTATGCTGGAATAATAGATGTGTGCAGGATTCAACATTTAAGCTGGCATTTAATACTATATAAGAAAATATTCAATTTGCACAATTCCATTTAAAAATTGAAATACGTTTTCTATTAATAAAGCAGTCAGTAACTCTAATAGAACAGTCACGCTTATATGACTTTAGTAAAGAATGATAGGGTACGGTTGTGAGATGAAGTATTCTAACATAGCAACCAGTTAGAAAGAGAAGAAGACCATGAGATCAAATACAACAACAAACTAACATTATATTGACTACAAATGGTGCCATAATTTTGGGAACAATGGCATATCTCATAAGTGATTTTTAACACTGCTGAAAAGTGTTATAATAATAGCCTTATGCCTAGTTATTTATTTTGTCTTCCGCTGTAAATGTATTACTGAATAGCTATTAGTGCATCGAGTGAGTGGGCGGCTGGGGACGAGACTAGTAAAACGACAAGTTCAGCAAAAAATCAAAGCCATACACAACTGACATGCTTGTCTAGCCTTATTGACACATTGTTTGTAACTTGACTACTCCAAAAGTGTGAGATAGAAGCCAGTTAAATCCCACCTACACTCATAGGATATCTAGTTATCAACACCATGGCCTTGGCTTCGCCTAGGCCTCGGGTTGATAACTATGATATCCTACTCATGGTGGGATTTAACTGTAACATAACTTGCATTTTAGCTATGTACAGTATTTGATAGTGTTACTTTCAATGTACAAATGTTATCACATATTAAATAACTATAGCTAGCTATTCACATGTATTCTATGATAACTTATAATATCATATTGTATTGATCTACAGATTTAACCAAAACTCTAACAACGATAACAATGATAACGGTGGTGATGATTTTACTCACTATCGTGAGTCCTTTTTAGAAGTAATGAATGAAATTGAAGACTGATTTTCTAATCTGAATTGTACCTGTTTCTAATTTTGACTATTGAGTGTCACTCATACAATTTAGTGCATGAAATCACATCATGTATTATACTATACACTACACACAAGAATTCATTATACATATCACATCACTCTCCAGTAAATTATACGTTATCAGGGCACATGTTAACATGCTTAATTGATGTTTATAGGTGTTTTAATTGGTGTCATCTGTGGAAGCAGCCCACCCATCTGTAGCATCAATGGGTACCTGGTGCTTACTGGGGAAGAAAATTCCCAATTGTCCTAGCTTGTCTCACTTAGTGGTGTTGGGGTTGTTGTGGAACTTCAGGTTCCATGACCTCTCTTCGTGAGCCCTTTCCAGTCCTCCTGTGGGTTACTAGCACTACCCCTGAAGGATTTGCCTGCACCATACTCAAGTGCTTGAGTTGTGCACAGGGCTGGGCAGCGGTATCCATGTTTCACACAGCTGCCATAGCCTTTGCTTTTTTGTGCATGTGTGTGCAGACGTACGTATAGTACAGGTGTATGTGATAGCATTCATGTGCATGTATCGTATGTATAGACTGTATCTGTTTTAAACAAGTTCAGTGAAAAGTATTTAAGTACAAACAATGTTGTTTGTGTATGTACTTGTATGACTGAAGTCTTGTCCCTGGGTTGGTTGTTAGTAGGCGTGAATTCCTCAATGAATTTTTTTGCAGTGAATTTGGTTTGCTAAGAATAGTTACAGCTGGTTCAGAATTATGTAACCATACGCCATTATTCTCAGAATAACTATGTAACCTTATACATTCCTACATTCCATTGTTTTCCTGTATTTGATGACATTCACAAAGAAAATTAGAATTGTTTGGTGTGCTTATTGTATTAGGGCTTAATTACTAGAAATAGTCAAGTACTCAACTACTGTGTGCAAATGTCGTACTCATGTACCCACTGAGAATTTTTGGTGTTCGGGTAGTAAACGTTTGTGACTCAGGTGCTCAAAGGATCACATGAGCTGTGTTTTCAGAGTATGTACTGAACTGGCAGCCTATAACTTAGTTTGTTATGCTTTATTTGTTAGAAATGTTAGCGTGACTATTTTACACATGTCCGTAGCTAGGTATGCATATAATGTGTATGTAGTATCAGGAGTGGTACCTCACGACACTCCTAACAGTATTCATATCCACCTGGTTGTTAACAGGGAAAGTACTCGAGTACTGTTTAAATCTTCATGGTTGTTTCATTACATCTTTGTAAGTTAATGCCAAAAGAGATATGTTATTACAACTCAGCACATTAGACAGGGCCTTTCTTTCATATGAGTGTGTACATCATACTAACAAAAATACAGTAGCAACAGTTCCTACAGGGGTGTAAGTCATGCCCTTTAGTATTAATATAGATATCTTCATGGTATTTGTATGAATCTCAATAGTTAAAACTTGGTTTTGCCAACGAATCCAGGGGCTCTTACAAAACAAACTATAGAGATAACTTGAAGCTTATGTGAAGCACTATCTGGTTCTCCTTGTCGTTTGTTCATTTTGTATGGTGACTATATGAGACTCATGTGAAGGAAATGCAACACACCTCACACTTCTTAGTTATTATATTGTTGCATTGCGTAGTGACTTGAATAGATCAATTGACAACGATACGATAGGAGAAGACAGGAAGAGTGTACTGAAGTCATTTCGGATGGTAAGCCATACTAAATGATAGCACCATTATTTGATCATGAGAGTGTCCCATCTTCTTCTCTATGTAGTTGTACGTACTCACATGGGATTGCTGTCTAACGGATCCACACTTCGTCCGTACATGCTCAGAGTTCTACATCACTCTGGCTGTCTGGTTGATGATGCAACTACAAAAGGAAGACCAGCAATCATCATCAGCAAACGTATGGAGCCATTAAAATTTTGTTTTCTTGCTGTACACTGCCGTCTTGTTATTTGTAGCCTGAAGCTAAACACGTTATGGCTTGTATTCCAGAATACAGTATAAAGGATATGGTTGGATGGTTTAGGTTTGTTGCAGGGAATCATCCACGCCTACTTTCTGGCCTGGAGGTAAACGTTGTAACTTTCACAGTTGTCATGTAAATACTTGCTGCTTGCTTGGAATTGTTTGTATTTTAGTAATTGTGTAGAATTATAAATACATGTGATGTAAATACTTGTGTACTACATAGCTGACACCTTTTGTCGACTGCTGTGTGACACTGTTACAAAGACAAGACATCTTGACAGGACCAGTAGCTCAGAGCAAGGTTGTGTCAGTTCTTCTTTCCTTTACGGAGGGCAGCAATCAAGCCAGTAACAAGTGAGACACCACAACACATACATACTTAACACAAGTGTTGGTAGCATGTAAGATACATGGTGTAATGACCCTGAGGGGTTCCATGACATGTGATGCACATGTAGAATCATGTGCATGTCACATGTAGGATAGCAAGTACATACAGTCATGTCACTGGGGGGTTATGCATGTTAAGTAAACAAGAGTCCTTAAGGCTATGCAGTATTGCAAAACAACTCTCTTCTCCAGTAAAGAAGATGCCTTGGTCCTATTATTGAATATACATTACCCATTGCCATTGGTACATAGTGTGATTAAGACTAATGAGGAAAGACTCAACTGCCCTTGATGTCGTACCCCACTGCCCATGTGTTCAATCACACGAAGTCATCTAGTGACATTAGTCAAAATTTCTTGGGCTAGGAAGTGCACAATATACCTGAAATCAGCCAATACATGGAGCTGTTGTTTATATCTATCCTTTGCAGTTTTCTAATTAGGTTTTCGTACATAGTCTTGTGAATTGGCATTCATTAATCATGCCGGTAAGATTTTTAAAGCAACGCTTCTAATTCATTTGATTTTAAGTATGTAATAAGTAAGAGTATAAGAATTAAGCACACATATTTGTGCCATCAGAGGATAAATGGAAGTGTGCAGCAGCTCACAATGAAAATCCCAGAGTAGAAGGATGATAAGCACTTCACTTTGAGCATTATCTGTGTTGATATTGAAGGAGCTTATAAGCGCCAAAGGCACAAAACTTTGGTGCTTATTATAAGCTCCTGGTGCTATACACAATTTCACAAGGGCCGAGAATGTGGACCAATGTCATGAGACGTTTGTCACGTGATTGGGTACATGGGTGGTTGGGGATAAGATTAAGTTGCATTCACTATGAACATCATATGATAAATACATACGAACATACATGTGTGTGTTGACATCATGCATGTTCAAACATTTAGAAGGTAGGTAAGTTCATAACACATCGATAATTTGTGACACCCTCTATAACATCTTGGTTGCATGCTACACATTTGGAGTTACACACTTTCCATTTTCTACATACTGTAAATTTCTTGCTGAGGTGTTCTCTTCTATACTGTAGTGTATGTCACACACATGGTAGGATTATGGTGTGTATGATGTAACTGGCATGTGTACTGTACACTGTAATGTTACATTGTGTAGCATGCATGGAAGGTTTATCCCAAGTGTTACAATGCACTTAGCACACATGTTATGTACATATGCATGCTCAATATATGTGCTTGTGGTTTATTCTTTTCTTGTTACCTTGTACTGGAGGGCATGTCACATCTCATGTTGTGATGTCAGTGTAGTATAGGATGTGTTATGTAGTGTGCATGCAAAGTACGTATGTAGTCTGTAGCATTGTGTGTGTAGAAACTTAATACAGTAATTTAATGAGTTGCCACTTTTCCTAAATGGCTGAGGTGCATGTAACTCACTTAAGGAGCAGGCAGGATAAGTAATAGTCATGATAGATGTGTGCAAGTGACCACAGAACATAACATACGTGGTACTTGTGTGTGAAACTGAATACCATACTTCTTACTTGGGTGTATTTATGTCATACATATTGAATACTATGAGGAAAAAAGTTACAGCAAATCCTTACATAGCAGTCACCTTATTAATAAGACCACCTTGTTGTTTAGACCTCCCAGGAGTCACTATAGTTCCTATATAGAATATAGCAAATAGGAGTTAAGTTTCAAATATGTATATACGTATGTATACTTGGTAGTGTTGTGTTTTATTGAGATAATTCAATGACATATATTGTGTGT